>NW_022060258.1:953117-1253117 GCF_007364275.1 Archocentrus centrarchus
ATACACATTTGAATGAACCCATTCACACTGTTTTCTATATCAAAGTGCTTTCTATCTAAGATTTACACACATTCAGACTCAAACAGTTGCACTGGATCTTGCCCAAGGATACTTTGGCATGCAGACTGGAGCAGCCAGGAATTGAACTACCAACCTTCCAATTAGCAGATGACCTGCTCTACCTCCTGAGCCACAGCCACCCTTACAAGAAACACTCTTTTGCTTGTCTACACACATTTCTGTGATAGTTTGCACACCTGGAGGAAGTTTAATTTGTTGTGCTCCCACCATTTCAGTGGATCTTCTCCACGGTCATCAGCAGTGGGCATGTAAATATAAATGTTCAATTCAGTCATTACTGCTTCTCTAAAATGAACCTTAGGCATAAGTTCAGTAAGGAAGATCTGTTTTCACTCCTCTGTCATCTTTCCTGGGTATATTATGGGGTTCCATTTGTGTCAAAAATAAGTAGAAGTGTAGATGTTCTTGGTCTATGTTGTTGCTATGTGTCTTTGGTTGATGTCTATGGTCTTCATGTTTTATGGATATATGTATGTTGCATATGTGTTTGCTGCATATGTAGATGTTGCATATGTCTATATTGCATATGTGTATTTCTCTAGCTGCTGTTGAGATTATTGCTAGGGATGGCATGATACCACTTTTTTATGTCCGATACCGATATTTTACATTTGGATATCTGCCGATACCGATACAAATCTGCCGATACCGATACAAATCCAATCTTCTTTTTTTTTTTTTTATGTTTTTAAATGCCTGGATCAATTTTACATGAGTCAAAAGTCTCTCCCACAACAAAAGCAAAATCTTTTAGTTGTCCCACATACAAGACTAAGAACCAAGGAGGGGCAGAGCTTTTCAGGCAATGGCACCAAGGCTCTGGAACTGTTTACCACTCCAGCTCCATTTAGCTGACTCTGTGGCGTCTTTTTAAAAAACTTTTCTGTTTAACCAGGCTTTCTATTGACTTTATTTTTATTCTTTTTCTTTTAGTATAGTAATGTTATGTTTTTAACATGGTGTTTTATTTATTTATTTTTTTGATGTTGTGTTTTAATTATTGTACAGGACTTTGTGACTTTTTGTCACACTATATAGCACTATATAAAAGCACAATATATAAATAAACTTTATTTACTTACTTACAACAATTGCTCTATCACCTGAATCCTGTTGCTCCTATTGTGAGAAGGTGATGCATTGGCTTATGGCATGTTGCAAATTTCATTCGGGCTGCAACTATTGATTATTTTAGCAGCTACAAAGTTCTCTTTTCTTCACTTACTGATCAGGTGGTTGAAGAACCTCCAGCTGTTTCCCAGTAAATGTTTAATGGTGGTTAGAGGGGAAAAGGTTAGATGCTAGAAAAACATTTCCTTTTGCTCCACCTGAGCTCACCAGCACCGGATCCACCTCTTTGCGCTTGTGCAGACAGACTGCACATATAACAGCTGACTGCTGTTGTTGTGTTATAAGTGTTTATGTTGAAAAACTGGGTGCTGCCTGAGCATAATCTTGTAATGCTTTATATTCACAAGCATTCTTCTAAATACGTTTCTTGTCACTAATCAGGGATTAGAGTATAAAAAATATTTTGACAAGGAAGGGGTCCTTCTGGTACAGGATAATCGCTAGTGCTAATAGCAGCACTAGCTAGCAGTAAGCCGCAATCCATTCTGGGAGCTGAAGTAGAGAAAAAATAACAGCTGAAATTGTCAGCACAGCGAGCACAACACACAAATACGACAGAGAGCGGTGGAGGCCTGGAAAAACAGGTCAGCGATGAGCCTCTCAGCCGCTCAGAACTTTTTAGAATCGGAGGGTTTTTTTTTCCAACTCCTGATCCACACTCCATTCCAGTAGGTGGCGGTAATGCAGCTCTAAGCTGGTTTGGTCAACCGCAAACCCACAAGAAGAAGATGATGACAGCAAACTGTAATGCAGCTAATGTGAGCGAAACGATATTTAATGGATGGGATTGCATTTTTTATTCCTTTCCAACGTCCGATCCAGTAATTTAGGTCAGGATCGGACCGATACTTAATATCGGATCGGCGTGTCCCTAGTTATTACTTACTGCGATCTATGTATGTTGCATATGTGTTTGCTCCATATGTGTATGTCTCTAGCTGCTGTTGTGGTTATTTCTCACTGCGATCTTGCCAATTCATCTGCAGTAAAGTAGTATACACCTCGCAGTTGTTTTTGACACTGTTGCACCCTGTTGTTGGTTCATGTCATTGGTCCTTGTCGTTGGTCAGTGTTGTTGTTGTTGCCTGTTCTCTTCATCATTAATAACTTTCAAAGTAGATCTTGTGTGATCAAAGTGTTTATTAGATATTACAAAAATGTTGGTCTTTCAATATCAGTGGTTTCAAAATGTTTTGATTTCGACGTAATATTTTCTTTAGGCATTAATTCGGGCATCAAAGGAAGAGGAAAGGGTCCTGGC
The DNA here is from genome assembly GCF_007364275.1 of Archocentrus centrarchus. Classification (NCBI taxonomy): domain Eukaryota; kingdom Metazoa; phylum Chordata; class Actinopteri; order Cichliformes; family Cichlidae; genus Archocentrus; species Archocentrus centrarchus. The sequence continues at coordinate 955,591 of NW_022060258.1, forward strand.
GCAAATAGCCTCAGGATTATGACAGGGTTGGGGGTAATTTTATATGCCTAAAATTGTAAAATAACACCACGGAGTTCAGGCTATTTACTATGTATAAATGTGTGCTCGCATTGGCAGGACTCAGACTGCTTTACATGATATCTAGTGTCTGGGCCATCGAATTGTTAACGAATTGAAAATTTATTTTGACAATAGGGGGCATAATGGAAAAATAAAAAAAGAATACAAGATGAAACATAATGAGGTCTTTCTATAAATTATTAAATAAAAAATATTTTACCAAAGTCAATTCAGACTTTTTCTCTTGAGAATTGTGATATTGAGAATATTTTGTCCTCATGTCTCATAATAGGCTACAATAATAACACACTTTATGAAGAAAACATTTTATGTATGACATTGTGAACACATAACAATAAAACCATTTACAGTGAGATGAACATGTAAAAAATAGTTACAATATACTTTGAACAAGACCTTTATTTGTTATTCAAGTAAATATGCACCATAATCAAAAACATGCCACAAATCTATATAGTGCATATATCATCTTAGGAATGACACCACAATTTTATAATGAACTTCAAATCAGATTACAAAGTTATGCAAATAAAATAATAATTGAACAATTTCATTTAAACAGCGAAGATATACGCACAGGACTATAGTGAGGTTATTTTACAGTCAACATTTGACTCAAAAGTTTTACCTGTCAACGATCAGGTCTTACATATTAGATTTCTTCTGTCTACTGTTTATAAACAATGTTTATATATATATATATATATATATATATATATATATATATATATATATATATATATATATAAAGTACGGAAGAGGATTAGGGCCACTATAAAAAAAAATGGGGCATTGGAAAAAACAAAAAAACCCAACCAGAATTCTAAGATTAGAGTCAGAATTCTGACTTTAATCTCAGAATTCTGACTTTTTTCTCACAATTCTGACTTTAATCTCACAATTCTGAATTTTTTCTCACAATTCTGACTTTTTTCTCACAGTTCTGACTTTTTTCTCAGAATTTTGACTTTAATCTCACAATTCTGACTTTTTTTCTTGCAATTCTGACTTTAATCTCACAATTCTGACTTTATTCTCACAATTCTGACTTTTTTTCTCGTAATTCTGTCTTTTTTCTCTCAATTCTGACTTTTTTCTCTCAATTCTGACTTTAAAGTCAGAATTCTGACTTTAATCTCAGAATTCTGACTTTTTTTCTCACAATTCTGACTTTAATCTCACATTTCTGACTTTTTTCTTGGAATTCTGGGTACTTTGAAGTAATCAGCTTAATGACAGAGACATGCAGAGGCGTGCAGTTGGTGGACCAACCTGCGGATGGACAATGTCTGATTTAAGTGAGTTTCTACGTGGGCGAGGGGTGCCAGAAGACACCATTTCAAAAATGGAAGAGCAGAAGGTGAGTAACAAAGACAGTTTGTCGGCTGGCACTTTTTTCTCAGCAAGTTACTGTTTGTTGTTAGCTTATAATGTTAGGCAAATAGGCCACGTGTCACATTACTTCAAAGTCGGTGAATTGACGGGTTTTTGAATATTATTGTATTTCTTTTCAGTTTGAGCTGAGTATGTTTACTACGGCAATTAAGCAGCATGTTATGGGCGCTAGCCGTCTGCAAATATCAGTTTAAGACTGTTCAAGACTGAAATCACAATTTATACTCTATGCTAGCCTAACTCTCAGTACGGTTCTAGTCAGCAGCCTGGTGCTGCACCGGGCTGAGAATTTCACCGGTTCGCTATTGGAAGTGATCGCTATGACCACAATTACTTAGCAAGCGGGGACTAGCGCTTAGCAAGCGGTTGTATCTTGTCCTTCATCAACCGATCGACGTATACCACCGGGGTGTGAAATTCTTCTAACTAGAATTCTGTGTCAGTACTATAGAATATGGAAATAGGAGGCTACACTCACTCTGCACTACAACTAAAAACAAGCTTAATGTTGGCTATGTTTTAAGCACCCTGAACTTTGACCGCAGAGTCATGTGACGTCTATTCGCGCGACCAATGGAAATGTAGAATGACTGTTGTACACATGAAGAAAAATATAAATAAATACATACATAATAATAAATAACAGAACCTCGTCTGCCTTGGAGTCCCCTTCCTGCCCGCTACACAGCTGATCCCTGACAGAACGACGCGACCACAATGGACCTGCAGACACGGAAAAGTACCGCGGCACTCGCCTGGCTCAGGGGGGACCAGCGTCCTTGAGAGGTTCCCGTCAACGCCGCTCACCGCCCCCACCTAAGCCGCAGGTCTGCTGCGTGGGCGGGTTGTTTCTGGCGCCGGCCGCTCCCTCGCCTGCCTCTCCGTTCGCTCGCCCCTCTTCCCTCTCACAGACGGAGCAGCAAGGGAGGAGGAGGAGTTCCCGGCAGCTGCGGGAGGAGTTTTTTCCAGCGCCGTGTGGTATGACGCCGCAGATTTCCCCGCCGTCTGCACAGCCGTGTCTTCAGCCCGCTTCAGTGGGGAGGGAGCGTGGCTCTCCACAGCAGACATGGCTTCCTCAGCCCACCAAGACTGTGAGTCAGCCTGGAAATATTTCTTTTCATGACACCATAAAGTCTGCTGCTCTCTCCCTCTCAGAGGAAAGCAGGAGAATACTGATCCGAAGGGTGGACAGATTTTGCTTGGACTTGTTATCTCACCCGTGTAAGGAGGAACAGGAAGCCATCACCACCAGGATTCAAGAACTGATTGCCAGTTTCCCTTGGCTGTTGGACTCCTTGCACCACAGACCACTGCTGCAGCCTCTCAGCCCCTCCTGTCAGTTCCTGTAGCTTCCTCCCAGTCTTCTCAGTCAGCTGTAGATTCCTCCCAGTCTTCTCAGTCAGCTGTAGCTTCCTCCCAGTCTTCTCAGTCAGCTGTAGCTTCCTCCCAGTCTTCTCAGTCAGCTGTAGCTTCCTCCCAGTCTTCTCAGTCAGCTCCTGCTCCCCCTGGTCCTAGCCTTCCCTCGGTCGGTTTTCCCAAGCTCTCAGTCTGCTTCCACGCAGCCAGCTTCCCCAGTGTCAGCTCTCCCCAGCTCTGGGCCTTCTTCCACGCAGCCAGTTGTCCCCCGGCCTGCTTCCACGCAGCCAGTTGTCTCCCGGCCTGCTTCCACGCAGCCTTCATCTGACACACCCAAACTGTCCCCTGAGCAGCCCCTGCTGCCCAGGATGACGGCCACTCAGCCTGCACCACGGCCCTCTACAGCATCCTGGCCTTCAGCAGTGCTTCTGCCCGCACTTCTTCGGTCCTCACCTCCATCTTCAGACTCACCTGATCAAACTGCAAAGCCGCCCCAGTCATCTGAGGAGAGGGCTGCACGCCCTGCACTGCAGCCAGGGAATCCTGAACCGGAGTTCGAGCCATCGGAGGGTCCCACCCTGTCCGAGCCGTCGGAGGGTCCCGCTCAGCCCGAGCATTCCGAGCCAGAGGGTCCTGCACCGGAGCCCGAGTGTCCCGCTCAGTCCGAGGCGCCAGGGGGTCCCGCTCAGTCTGAGCCGCCCAAGTCTTCCGAGTGTCCCGCTCAGTACGAGCCACCAGGGGGTCCCGCTCAGTCTGAGTGCCCTGAGCCAGAGCCCGAGGGTCCCGCGCCAGAGCCCGAGGTCACCCGTCTCTGCCGCATGCCACGCGGCCGTCCGCTCAAGGTCGCCCGTCTCCGCCGCATGCCACGCGGTCAGCCTCCAGTTCTGTCTCCTCGTCGCCGCCGCCGCTGGGAGCGCGGTCGGCCTCTAGTCCTGTCTCCTCGTCGCCGCTGGAGCTGCAGTCTGCCCCTCTGAACTGTGTGTTTTTTGTTTTGGGATTTCCCAGTGGACCCTCCTGGACGTTGTAAGCTGTTTTCCTGGGCCCTTTGTTTTTGTTTTTGGTTTTCTGGCCCTTGACGACTCCCTGGACTGTTCAGGCTTTTCGTGTTCTCCTCCTGATTTGTTTGGACTGTCTGTTCCAGCCTTTTGCCGCTGATTTTTGGTTCTGCTCTTTGGGTTTGTTTTGTTTTTTTTGGGGCTCCTGTGTTTTGGTTTTGTTCCCTGCCTTTGTTGCTCCCTGCCTGGTTTTAATTTTTGTTTCGGGCCCTCCTTCCTGGTCCCCCGCCTCCCTCCCTGTTCTGGTTTTATTCTTGTTTTGGCCGTCGGGAGCCAGCCTTAGAGAGGGGGGGGGGGGGGGGGGGGGGGGGGGGGGGGGGGGGGGGGACTGTCATGGTCCTGGGCCGATGGCCCAGTGTTTTTTGTTATCTTTTGTATTTGTCCTCAGTTTGTGATTTCTAGTTCCTTGTGTTTCCATGTGTCAGGTCTGTGTCCTTGTTTCCCTGTTTGACTTCCTGTTTTATTTTGATACTCATTTGGTCTCTGTCTGTCATGTTCAGTTTTGCTTCCTTTAGTCGTCTCTGTATGATTACTGTTTCCTGTGTCTCCCAGCTGTTCCCACTCCCCTCGTTATCCTCTGTATTTTAGTTCCGTGTTTTCACTGCCTGTTGTCAAGTCGTTGATGTCTCTGCATCGTTTACTCCCCGGCTGTTTACCCTTCATGTTCTCCCTGGTTTTCTGGTCTTGCCCGCTGATGGTTGTTTCCTTTTACACCTGGCTTCCCTTTCACTACGTTTAGTAAAAGCTGTTTATCATTTACCTCGTCTGCCTTGGGGTCTCCTTCCTGCCCGCTACACAGCTGATCTGTGACAAAGTGACTTATTCCAGTAGCTCTTTTAATGTTAGGCATAATCTTGTTAAGCATTTTCTATGAATGACAGGAGTGTAAAAAAAAAAAAGAACCATTAAAAATATTGAAAAGCTCATGGTATGTTCAATTCAGTTTTATTTATGTAGTGCCAAATCATAACAAATCGTTGCCTCAAGGGGCGTTTCATTGTAAGGTAAAGACCCTACAATAATTACAGCGGAAACCCAACAGTCAAAATGACCCCTTATGAGCAAGCACTTGGCAACAGGAAAAACTACCTTTTCCCAGGAAGAAACCTCCATCAGAACCAGGCTTAGGGAGGGGCTGCCATCTGCTGCCACCGGTTGGGGCTGAGGGGAGAGAGAGACAGGACAAAAACACCGTTTTCTTATGTAATGTATACTTTGGACCCTGTAAGTATTTAAATACCAAAAATTCCCCTAAAATACTGCATGATTTAGGGGAATTTAGCAGAAGAATCAACATTGTTTCCCAACATTACATTCTTAGTATACTGTATTTGGGTTGCAGGCTGTATTCTGGAGTCAAATAACCTTTCATTATACATGTTAATTTATTTATTTTTTTACATTTTTATTTAATATTAACTGTACAGAACTGAACATAATGTCATTAACAAGACTCAGGGAATTAAATCCAAACACAAAGCACAAGAGAATGCATATCATAATAAAACAGGAAATGAGAAGACGGATACACAAATGCAAATTTGACACCACATAAAGAGCATTCAGACTAAACACAACACAGGCAGACAGACACTGCAAAAAACAAAGGAAACTCCACACAGAGGGGAAACACTACAGGATAGAACACAGGAAGAACTAAGGTATGCAGCAATGGGAACTACCTAGGAATACATGAAGGGAACAAATGAAACATAACAAAACAAAACAGTAACAATTAAGGTAACATAACTACAAAAGACCATAAACGAAGAAACAAGGGGTCAGACCCAGGACCAGGACAAAGTTTTACCAGAAAAATGGAGAGGTCTGTTTTTTTATCATAGGTACATTGTGAGAGACAGAATTCTTGCAGGTTGATAGGTCATCAACTACTTATTTCATGCAATAAAATGCAAATTAATTTTAAAAATTGATAAAATGCGATTTTTTGGATTTTTTTTTTTAGATTATGTCTCAAAGTCAAAGTGTACCTATTCACACAAATCCCATTGAGCTAATGGTGCTTTCAAGCCCAAGGCTACGTTCTGTCCAGTGTGATGTTTGTAAACAATATCATTTCAGTTCAAAATCATCACCTACAAAGTGCACAGTTAGGCTCATGTATAGTTCAGTCACAGCTTTTAGACCAAATGTACTGATTGTTCTTCTGTGCTGCTTCAGGTGCTGATGTAGCAGCACCTCTAAACCATTTCACATGTTTTACAGAATCTGTTCTTCTGCTGAGTGTCACTATGCTTAAATCCAAAATATCAATGACAGATGTAGTGTTTATGTTGGCCTCCAGTTTAGCATCAACCTGTTGGTTATGATCCATCTTCCTTACCTGGTCTGACCTGGACCATATACTGCATGTGCTTTACTGCTTAAACTGAGAGTGATTGGTTATCTACATGTGATGAGATTAAACAGCGAACAGACGGGGCACAAAAGGTGAATATTTTCTCATGTTCACACAAGTTGACATCATGATTGCAGTTAGGTTCATTGTGCAGCACTAGTTTCAGTCCTTTGTAGTGACAGTGCGTCACATTACATTGCAAACTACTTGCACGTGCAAGCTCACAGGCAACTTTTGTAGGTCAGTTGGATGACCACAGCTTGGAACTAAAGCTATGATAGCCACAACTCAGTTTATTCACTGAAACTGTAGAGTTAAACAAAAAGTAACATATTGGTTTCGGTTAAAGTTTGAGGTTAAAGTGAACTAATATTTTTTATACGTTTTTTTTCTTTTTTTGAGCCAGTGTATGCCTTTTGAGGAAAGCTCGCTAACTTTGATGTGGTGTTGTTTCTCCAGTCAGAGTTTTCAGTGTCGGCGGCATGGTGGTGCAGTGGTTAGCCCCATTGCCTCAGAGCAAGAAGGCCTGGGTTCAAAATCTCCCTTGGCCAGGGCCGTTCTGGGTGGAGTTTGCATGTTCTCCCTGTGTTTGCGTGGGGTTTGTCCAGGTACTCCAGTTTGCTCCCACAGTTGATGTGGGGTTAAGTCAATTGGTTATTCTAAATTGCCTATAGGTGTGAATGGTTGTCTGTCTCTATGTATTAGCCCTGCAACAGGCTGGCAACCTGGAAAGGGCGTACTCCAGCTCTTGTCATTTAACATAAAGGTGGAATCAACTGGCTGTTACCACAAACGTGATCAGTTCTAGAATGTTAATTTAGAGAGAGAGAGAAGACGTCTCAGAGAGGTTAGTGTTAGAAGTGTTTTCTTTCAAAGTATAAAATGTTTTGTTTTGTTTTTCTTTTCAGAATTTTTCAAATCCAGGAACAAATATACATCTACAATGCAATGTTACCACACAGTGTTGGTCATCAATATTCAGCCTGAGGTTGAAAAAGACATCAGACTGGACTGTCCTTTCGGAATATTCCTCTAGTTGTTTTCATTTTCTTCCTGTGTTTCTGCTGTTCTTTCAGCAACAACCCCACTTTCATTTATGTAATATCTCATTTTAAAAAAGTATGGAATTAATATATGTACTTGAAAAGTTTTTGCTTCTAATGTGTGGCACTGGGAAGACAAATATAGCTATGAAATAAAGGATGACAAATCAGCAGAGACCTTACATATTGGCAGTCCTTGCTACCTGCAGCAAGGACTGCTGTGTGTGATCATCCACTCCTGTAACTGCTGCTTTCTCTGGATGTACTGCTGTTCTCCACAACCCTCCAGCTCCATTCTCCTTCCTAATGCCACAGCAGAGGTAACGTGGATCAGATGGACAAGGCTACTGTCAATTATACAACCTCTACCATGTACACTGCTCTGCTGTGCCTTTCTCTCTACAGCTATACTTGGGAAAGTAGTGGTCACGCTCTTAAAAGTTATTTGTGTATCTACTTTGCTATGTACAGTTCAACTTGCAGAAGTGAACAGGGAATTCATGGTACATTTAGGTGCACCCCATAAACTCAGCAACCCATACTCCAAAAGCCACAAAGATGGTTTTAAAGCCTTTAAAAAAACAAAAAACATCCATTGTTAAAATAAACACATCAGTCATCACTTCTCCTTTTCAAGGCAGTGTTGTTTTCAATATCTTTTAAAACATCTCTTCATCTAAAATAATACAGTAAACAATGGCTACATGTAATGACTTTGATACTCAAGTTAAAACAAACTCATAGTAGGAATAGTTGAGGCTGGGAAGGACTGTCCAGTTAAATGAAAAAAAAAATCAGCAAGAGAAAAGGACAAATGTTCCTGCATGGAAAGGAGTCTTTGGTAAAACTTTTTTATTTTTTTATATATATATTTTTGTATATTATTATATAACAATATAATAATATTGTTTTATCATTTAACACATCATCTGTTTTGTGCAGTGTGAAAACAAGGCTTTCACATATTCATTCAGAAAAGAATATCATCAAAGGACATCCTCATGTCAAAGAAACGTGTGTGTGTGTGTGTGTGTGTGTGTGTGTGTGTGAGAGAGAGAGAGAGACAGAGACAGAGAGTGAGAGGGGTCACTGCAACTAAACCAGAAAATACTGAGACTCTGCTCTTTGCTTATAGGCCACAAACATTATAACAGAGTCTCTGCAGAAGAGGTAGTGTTTAATGTGTATTATTTACAAAAGTCTCTGGCAAGATAAACCAGATAAACAGACTTCTGTCTGCATGGAAAGATCTTGAACAGGCCTGTTGGATGCAGCCAAGCATCCATGTGTCACTCACATGGATGCTTTTCACTTGGTTAGGTAATGAGCTTATCAGGTTTGTGCATTTTGGTAGCTAAATCCAATTTAATTAGTGCTCTACATTTAAAATTAGTCTGAAACAAAAGGAGAATTACAGAAGAACTTCCAGGGGCAGGGCTCAAAGTTTAAGTTTAAAATAAATTTTTACAGTTTTTTTTTATTTGAGTCAAAATATACTAAAAGCAAAAACTGCATTTACTTTCAACACATTAAAGCTGCTATTAAACACAAATTAACACGACTGATGCAGTGTGATGTCATTCTTCTTCTGGTATAGCTTTAATATTTGATTGTTGACACCCCCCCCCTTCACAAAAAAAAAAAAAACAAAAAACGTGTTTATGTAGCATTACACACATTGACATGAGTTGATGGTGGCAATGACTGAACACACAAACAGTGTCACTGTTCCAAAAATCTTGTCATGTTACTCAACTAAATTACTGAATGCTGCCTTACAAAGAAGGGCAGTAACTACAGAAACATTCTTACGTGAAGTTTAGAAGTTCTAGAACCTTTAGATTAATGTGCTTTGCTCTTTAGTATGGTTGTTTCATATGTGCACAAGTTTTTGTCTTGATCATTTATTGTGATTTCCATGCACACTGACCTACCTGCCATATAATGGAGAGATGCTGTTGTGCAAATTATCTAGTGTGGATAACATTTTTGGTCAAGTTAGCTATTTATTATTCTGTATGCATGAGTTTAAAAAAAAATAGGAATGCATAGGTTAAGAGTAATTGAGTGTAGCTAAGTCTGCCATTCTGAAACTATTTAAAGTAACAGCAGTTTTGTTTTAACCTATCTTCTGAAGTTACTTTTTAAAAGCACTTTTAATTTTTTTTTAAACATAACGCTTTTACACAACAGAACAGCTGTTATATATATATGTTACAGCATATAAGTATTGTTACGCTGGGATGTGGTGGAAATCAATCTGACTCAGGAGGCCACAAAGGACATGTACAAAAATCACAAAGTTATTATGATAAGGATATGTTTATATAAGTATACATACAGTGCTCCCATATATTAAAAAAGCACATTAAGAATTATACACAGAACTAACCATAAAAGTTCACAGTAGCAGTGGTTACACCACATAGATATTCTAATTTGGGTGTGACTTAAGGCCTTTGCACACTGGACGCATAAAATTTGCGTGAATGTTTCATCCATTAAAAATATTTTTTGGATTCACCTTTTCTTACAGTTTTTCCTGATTGTTTACACACTAATACTGGTACTTGAGACACAATGACCACAACATGTAACTCATGCACCAACCCCTGAACCAATTCTGCTGAACTGCAAGCACAATTCCTGCTTTACACTGAAATTGCACTTCTAAAACATACTTTTTCAAAACACTACACACAATTTTCTGCATTTGGAACAATTTTCATGAAGAAAATCTCTTGTTTTCACAAGGAACACACTGTCACTCAAAATTCTAAGTTAATTGCCCTATTATGCACACTGACTCATCACATGGGCAAACACTTGTCACACTGTCTTACAATTAGCAATCAGACAGACGACCCAAGGCAGCTCAGGTATGTTGTCATTTGGGACGACGTAAGTTTCCACCGGGCTGCTCTGGTTCATGACTGGTTCACTGCCCACCCATGCTTTTCAGTTGTTTATTTACCTCCATATTCTCCATTCCTCAGTCCTATTGAGGAATTTTTTTCTGCCTGGAGATGGAAAGTGTATGACCGAAATCCAAAAACTTTTCATTCCATTCCATTCATTTCAATTTTATTTATATAGCGCAAAATCACAACAAACAGTCGCCTCAAGGCACTTTATATTGTAGATAAATAACCTACAATAATACAGAGGAAATCCAGCAATCAAAAACAACCCCCTATGAGCAAGCATTCGGTGACAGTGGGAAGGAAAAACTCCCTTTTAACAGGAAGAAACCTCCAGCAGAACCAGGCTCAGGGAGGGGCAGTCATCTGCCACGACCGGTTGGGCTGAGGGGAGAGAGACAAGACAAAAGACATGCTGTGGAAGAGAGACAGAGATTAATAATAACTAATGATTAAATGCAGAGTGTACCATAAAGAAAGTAAATAAGGTGAATGAAAAGAAACAGTGCATTATTTTAACCCCCCCAGCAGCCTAGGCCTATAGCAGCATAACTAAGGGATGGTTCAGGGTCACCTGATCCAGCCCTAACTATAAGCTTGATCAAAAAGGAAAGTTTTAAGCCTAATCTTAAAAATAGAGAGGGTGTCTGTCTCCCTAATCCAAACTGGGAGCTGGTTTCACAGAAGAGGGGCCTGAAAGCTGAAGGCTCTGCCTCCCATTCTACTTTTAAGTATCCTAGGAACCACAAGTAAGCCAGCAGTCTGACAGCAAAGTGCTCTATTGGGGTGATATGGTACTATATGGTCTTTGAGATAAGGTGGGGCTGGATTCGCCATGCTAGATGATATTTCCCCCGCTGCTTGGCCAGGGAAACCATTGCTTGAGATGTGGATGAGGTGTTGTGGCCAGTCCATGACAGAAGAGAGGATGCAGTATATATATATATATATATATATATATATATATATATACCTCACGCACTAGCTTTTTGGAGTTGCTGGGTGGGGTGCTGGAGAGTGCTCCATCTGGTGACTCCATAGTCTTGCTGGGAGACTTCAACGCTCACGTGGGCAATGACAGTGAGACCTGGAGGGGCGTGATTGGGAGGAACGGCCTGCCCGATCTGAACCCGAATGGTGTTTTGTTATTGGACTTCTGTGCAAACCACAGTTTGTCCATAACGAACACCGTGTTCGAACACAAGGATGTCCATAAGTGCACATGGCACCAGGACACCCTAGGTCGCAGGTCGATGATCGATTTTGTAATCGTATCATCAGATCTGCGGCCGTATGTTCTGGACACTCGGGTGAAGAGAGGAGCTGAGCTGTCAACTGATCACCACCTGGTGGTGAGTTGGATCAGGTGGCGGGGGAAGATGCTGGACAGACCTGGCACACCTAAACGTATTGTGAGGGTGCGCTGGGAACGCCTGGCAGAAGCCCCAGTCCGGGAGATCTTCAACTCCCACCTCCGGCAGAACTTCGACAGCATTCCGAGGGAGGCTGAGGACATTGAGTCCGAATGGACCATGTTCCGCACCTCCATTGTTGAGGCTGCTGCTCAGAGCTGTGGCTGCAAGGTGGTTGGTGCCTGTCGTGGTGGTAACCCCCGAACCAGATGGTGGTCACCGGAGGTGAAGGGAGCCATCAAGCTGAAGAAAGAGTCCTATCGGGCTTGGTTAGCCTGTGGGACTCCGGAGGCAGCTGACAGGTATCGACAGGCCAAGCGGAATGCAGCTCGGGTAGTGGCCAAAGCAAAAACTCGGGTGTGGGAGGAGTTCGGTGAGGCTATGGAAAAAGACTTTCGGACGGCATCGAAGCGATTCTGGCAAACCGTCAGGCGACTCAGGAGGGGAAAGCAGTGCTTCACTCACACTGTTTATAGTGCGGGGGGGGTGCTGCTGACTTCAACTGAGGCTATAGTCGGACGGTGGAAGGAATACTTCGAGGACCTTCTGAATCCCACTGACACGCCTTCTGTAGTGGAAGCAGAGTCTGGGGATGACGGGGATGACTTGACCATCACTGGGGGTGAGGTCACTGAGGTAGTTAAACAACTCCTTGGTGGCAGAGCCCCTGGGGTGGACGAGATTCGCCCTGAGTTCCTGAAGGCTCTGGATGTTGTAGGGCTGTCTTGGTTGACACGCCTCTGCAACATCGCGTGGAGATCTGGGGCAGTGCCATTGGATTGGCAGACCGGGGTGGTGGTCCCCATCTTTAAGAAGGGAGACCGGAGGGTGTGCTCCAACTTTCGGGGGATCACACTCCTCAGCCTCCCCGGTAAGGTCTATGCCAGGGTGCTGGAAAGGAGGGTGCGTCCGTTAGTCGAACCTCGGATTCAGGAGGAACAATGCGGTTTTCGTCCTGGTCGTGGAACGCTGGACCAGCTCTTTATCCTCTCAAGGATATTCGAGTGTGCGTGGGAGTTTGCCCAACCAGTCTACATGTGCTTTGTGGACTTGGAGAAGGCATTCGACCGTGTTCCTCGGGGTGTTCTTTGGGAGGTTCTGCGGGAGTATGGGGTGTCTGGCCCATTGTTGCGGGCCATTCAGTCCTTGTACAACCACAGTGAGAGCTTGGTCCGTATAGCCGGTAATAAGTCGGATTTGTTTCCTGTGGGTGTTGGACTCCGTCAGGGCTGCCCTTTGTCACCGATTCTGTTCATAATTTTTATGGACAGAATTTCTAGGCGTAGCCAGGTGGCGGAAGGCTTCTTCCTTGGTGGCCTCAGAGTCTCATCTCTGCTTTTTGCAGATGATGCGGTTCTGTTGGCTTCATCAGGGGGGGGCCTCCAGCTCGCAGTGGAACGGTTCGCAGCCGAGTGTGAAGCGGCTGGCATGAGAATCAGCACCTCTAAGTCTGAGGCCATGGTCCTCAGCCGGAAAAGGGTGGAGTGCCATCTCCGGCTCAGGAACGAGTTCTTGCCTCAAGTGGAGGAGTTTAAGTATCTCGGGGTCTTGTTCACGAGTGATGGGCGAAGGGAACGGGAGATCGACAGGCGGATTGGGGCTGCTTCTGCAGTGATGCGGACGCTGCACCGGTCCGTCGTGGTGAAGAGGGAGCTTAGCGTAAAAGCGAAGCTCTCGATTTACCGGTCGATCTACGTTCCTACCCTCACCTATGGTCACGAGCTTTGGGTAGTGACCGAAAGAATAAGATCGCGAATACAAGCGGCAGAAATGAGTTTCCTTCGAAGGGTGGCTGGCCTCTCCCTTAGAGATAAGGTAAGGAGTGCGGCCATCCGGGAGGGGCTCAGAGTAGAGCCGCTGCTCCTCCACATCGAAAGGAGCCAGTTGAGGTGGCTCGGGCATCTGATTAGGATGCCTCCTGGCCGCCTCCTGGGTGAGGTGTTCCGGGCATGTCCCACCGGGAAGAGGCCCCGTGGTAGACCCAGGACACGCTGGAGAGATTATGTATCTCGGCTGGCCTGGGAACGCCTTGGGGTCCCTCCGGATGAGCTGGAGGAGGTGGCTGGGGAGAGGGAAGCTTGGGCTTCTCTGCTTAGGCTTCTGCCCCCGCGACCCGGCCCCGGATAAGCGGAAGAAAATGGATGGATGGATGGATATATATATATATATTTTTTTTTTTTTTTTTTTTTTAATTTTTTTTTTTTCCTGTAACTGTATACAGTAAATTCTTCTGTTTTGTATGTAGACCACTGTATGTGCACCTTTGTGTTGGTTGGGATGTACTGTGTGTACATTGTTTTTGTGAGAAAAATCAAACATATTTGTTACCATGTATTTGTGTGTTCTTTTTTTTTTACATTTTTGGCCACAGCGGCTTTTGTCTACAGTGGAGTGTGACAGGAAATGGGGGAAAGATACAGGTGAAGACACGCGGGCAAATTGGCAACGGGCCGGGACGCGAATCCACGCCGCCCGCACCGCATGTATGTGGTCGCTGGCTTCACCACTAAGCCACCCAGGTGCCCGTATTTGTGTGTTCTGAGTATAAAAACAATATTCTAAAATATTTTACAACGCATGTATGTACTGACTGTATTGAGTGTAACACTGAACAAAAAAGGCCTAAGTCATTATGATGAATGGAGAAGAAGTGTTTTCCATTTATCATAGTGTTTTACATTGAGCACATCAGTGTTCAACTGGTTCTTATCAATGTCTATTCATATGATGGTTTGTGTGTCATCTGAAAACAAACTATAATTTTAAGACGCGATAACATTGTTTTTGAATGTAGAGTTTCATTTTGCAGTTGAATCGAAGGGTTTTGCCCATTGTGTGTGTGTGTGTTTTGATTTGTCTGTAGAGTTCTGAGAGTATGATGCATGATTTCAGAAAATCAAGAATGCCTTTATTAGTCCCACAAATGGGGAAATTGCAGTTAACAGAACATCCATCCAAAACAAGCATAAACATAACACAGACAGGGGGGACAGATGTCTGAGGTCATGCAGCCGTTTCTCAACGGCGCTACCTTTAGCAGAAAGACAGAAAGAGATACACTGGGATAGTTAGGTTCAAAAAAATCATCTCATACTGTGTTCATAAAGAACACCTTACGAGGTTCCAAAAAACACCTCAGCAAAAGCATATTGCACATATAAAGCCGGGATAGCAGTATGGTGGGTAGGGTCAGGGTCAGGAGGGGATGCAGATGGAGACGAGAGGGTGGGGGGTGGGGGGCATTGTGGAGCCCAGATACCGGCTCCTAGCCAAAACAGTTTGCTGATAGTGATGGAAGTTCATCAGCGGCCGTGGTACACCAGATCCAGCTTCATGTGTAAACAATCTAGAAAAACTGTAAATGCACGCTCCCTTTCCCAGACTTGAACAACACCCACATGCAGGTGGCAGGAGCGCCTTTTTCGTGCAATATGTGGAAGTCCCTGGCCAGGGGGTGGAAATGTCACCATCTTAGCAGACATTAGTAACTGGGGGGACCTCCACTGTCTACTGGCTGCGATCAGCAAGCAGTGCCTCCTGTATACGTCATAGTTTGGGACAAAGTAAACTTTGTGCCTTCCAGATATGCGAGTGGTTCACAAACAACCAGCGCAACATGAACGTCTTCCATCCACCTCACAGCCCCTTCCTCAATCCACTAGAGGGTTTTTCTCTGCGTGGAGGTGTAAGCTGTTTGACTGCCAGCCCTACACCAGGGAGAATATATTGGAGGGAATGGAGCACGCATTTGATGATGTTACTGTAGAGTCCTGTCAAGCCTGGATTCGGTACAAAGGGGGGATTTCCCCCATGGCCTTGCAAGAGACCGCATTACCTGTGATGTGGATGAGGTCCCCAACACACAAACATGATGGTCCACACTGAATCTGTGTCCTACAGTGCTCTGCTTTTCATATGCTTTTTATTTCTTTTTTTTTTTTTTTGTCTACATTCAGCACTGTCATGTCACTCTGACTATGGCAGTGTTTCACTGTACACACTTGAAATAAACATTTTCTGTTGACTACATGCCCTGGATGCTGTGTCTTAAATTATTTGATGTAGTGTGTAACAGATGGTCTTTGTGAATAGATGTATTACTTGCTGTGTGTGTGATCTGCACACAGTGTTTGGTTTTGCACACAGGTAACTGCTTTGTGCAGTGATGGTTTGATTATGATGGGAAAGTCTTGGATTTGGGGAAATTAGCTTGAGTTTTTGGATTTGTGTTTAAAGTTTTGGCAAATTGGGTGGTGGGCTCAGGAAATGTCTGTTAGCAGTTTAGAAATACTGTGATGTGGGAACAGTAAAAATAATATTATTTTTCCTTAGACACGTCACTAGAAGCTGCTCCAGGTCAGTCGGCTCTCTGAAATTATTTCTCTGCTCAAACTGCTCCACTGACATCCTGAAATATGTGTGAAAGCAGCTGTGAAGCAGCTTTAGCTCCTGGATCAAATCATGAAACTCTCCCTGCTGCTTTCTCCTGAGAGTTGGATGAATCCAGAATCTCTCTTTCTTTTCTTGTTCAGAAACATCAGGACTTCATTACATCATCACTTGATGTTAACTAGATTTTTTTCACAGTGCATATTATGAGGACAAATTACTCGCAAAAACACACCGCGTTCAGTGTGTACCGTATTTTCCGGAGTATAAGTCGCACTTTTTTTCATAGTTTGGCTGGGGGTGCGACCTATACTCCGGAGCGACGTATATGTGACATTTATAACACATGAACCAAAATACTCCAGCCACTTGACATCTCCATGAACTGCAGCTTTAAGGCAGTCTTGCGTAACCTGTGGGCGCAGTTGCTGATGGATGGAGAGCACAGCTTAACGGCAACTGGGAGAATGCGCCACCCAACTTTCCTGGAAGTCATTGGATGGATCAAGAAAATATGGGCTTCAGTGACAAACCATCCTGTTGGGATTCAGAAAGGCTGGAATAATTGGAACTGCAGCTGACGACGAGTCTGACTAACGCGACACAGAAGAGGAAGCGGCGCTTCGTCTACGGAGTGTACGGAATTGTTTAGAAGTGACACCGAGGATGAAGAATTCAATGGATTGATGGTTTGGTTAACTTGTTAGTATGTTCTTTATGTTATGGTTATCTGAATAACTTAATGTTACGTTAACATACCGAACACGTGTTCGTTGTGCGTCATGTAGCTGAATGTGCTACGTTAGCATAACGTAGGCGTAACCGTGTTCGTCCTGTTCTTTAATCCATTATTATTTTAAATTGCCGTTCAAGATGGAATTTCTGCTCTGGGTCTCGGATTCTATCAAACCTCCCCCCCCAAAAAAGTGCGACTTATAGTCCAGTGCGACCTATATATGTTTTTTTCTTCTTTATTATGCATTTTTTGGCTGGTGCGACCTATACTCCGGAGCGACGTATAGTCCGAAAAATACGGTATGTAGTTTGCATCCAAAAGATTGAGAATTTCATGTTGTTTTTTCGCAATGCATCTGGTGTGTAATGGCCTTAAGGGTGTAACAACAAAAAAAAGACAAAAGAAAAAAGTTTGTTTTGTGGTTATATGTTCCATGATATTGTTTCTTCTGATTAATGAATGGTAATATGAGTGCTATAAATGAACAAGGTGAAGGAGGTCATGCTGAACAGAAATCAAACATCTTGCTGTCATAGAGATGGAGAATTTATAGGTGGTAGGCAGAATGTCTTTCACAGAAGCAGTTGGTTTAACAAGAATCAAAGTTGAGGAATGTCAGAAAAAAAATCTGAGCTTGGAGAAAAGCCAAGTGAGTCAGTTTTAGTATATTTAGGTAGTAACACTGACATTAAATAGTACAAACAAGGAAAGCCAAAAAGTGTTTCTTGTTGCCCACAACACAGTTGTGAAACTTAAAAATACAGATATAAACCCTTCAGTAGGAGAACAATAAGACATAAAGTGGCAAAAAAAAAAAAAAATCAAAACATTTTATCAGTGTAAAAAGTAATCAGGTTATTAATTTTAACCAGGAGTCTGGCAAAAAAAAGGCCTCAAAAAGTCTTGTCCATTATAGTTCATTGACATGTTTCAAAGGTAAGGACTTCTTCCATGGTCTCAGGAACAACATAGGTTGTTTGGACCCACAGGAATGCTGAGCACAGCTCCGGACCCTGATGGGCCTATTTCAGGCCAGCAACTCCATACTGTCTGTCTGGTCTAACTAGTGTGACACAGACAGCATAGTCCCATTAACGTCCCTGGCCAGAAGAGCCAAGCTGTTCACCTTGATGATGCTAAGGAGACTTTTGTATAGGTACTGGTCCTGGAAACAAAACAGAGACAGACAAAAAAGCCATGGGAAAGGAAATATGAACTATATACATGTACCAATTCATTCTTTTTTTTCTGGAGCAGGTCATAGCATGTAGGTAAAGTCCAATAGGTGCAGGTGTAGCTGCCATGTGTCCTGAACATGACACAATTCTAGCAAAATTGAATGAGGGCTTTAGAAAATCACAATCACTTTTTTCATCATTCATTACAACAACTTGTCATCTTTCCCTGCTAAGTTAAAAATACATAATACATGTACTGTATTTTCCTTACACTAATTAAAAAAAAATACATACTTTATCCAAAACATTCTTGCTATAGCCAAATGAGTGGTTCTAAAAATCTCAGAAGCTGCAACATTTATATAGGGGGTGCCCTCACAGAAGTCTGAGGGGCACACCACGAATCATTGTATGTTGGAACTAATTGGACCCACAGCAGCTCAAAATGACAATTTACCTTTGTGAAAGACATGTAGAGGACAAACAGCATGCAAGGCAGATGCTCAAAGTTACACTTGTTAGACACGCAATGTCTGTGAAGACTCCTGGCCTCATGAGTTTGATTATCTTGGGCACTTGATAGATGCTGATGGCTCCCTCGTGCTCCAGCTGCTGAGACAGGGTTGTGAGGGCACGCAGTGTGCCAGCTGACACTGCTGCCAACCTGACACACACAGACAAACACATACAGTCACAGCCTGGGATTAGCATGGGTTTGGACAATATGAGCAAGTGCTGTTATAGTAAAGTCAATGAACTAGTGTGTGAAGGTTCATAGGTCTAGCTTGAACAGTATGCATCTATGGTGTAAATTTGAACATCCTAGGTCACATCATTCTTGTATTATAATGTTCACAAGATTTTCATAAAACTTGACCTTTGACTTTTACCTTCAGGTCAAGATCACTAAGATGTTAAGCACATGCATGTACAGTGTCAATGTGAACATTCTAAGTCACATCATTCTTGGGTTATAGCCAACATTAAAGTTTTTGTGGAACAGATGACACTGCTGATGCCAAGGCTATGACAGCAGCTGAACTTTTTCTTCAAAACAGCCAAACCAAAAAGAGAACAATAAGACATAAAATGGATTGGTCATGTGCTTGTACTTAAAAAACTACAAGCACATGACCAATCAGAACTGTGCAGAACTGCAACCACCTCGAGGAAAGTTCCTGACCTTTCAGAAAGTACCATTCCCCCAGCAAGGAACTTTTTGGCTATACTATTAAATCTGTTGAAGTAGCAGCAATAAGCCTAAGAATGTATTGTTTGTCTTGCATGTTGCAAAAAATCAGTGATGAGGTCATATATTTTGTGTGCAAGACTAATTTTGTTTTACTTGAATGTTTCAGCACAGGAAAATGAAAATCAGAAGAATAGAAGACAAAGTTGTCATAGCTACCTGTCGTGTTATCCAGCTGCTTTGTCACTTTTTGTGGTTGACATTATGTGATTTCTTTAGATATGGCTGATCTTCATATATTCAGTAGAATATTCTATAGGCTATAATTGATTAACAGTGTGTAAAAGCTTTCTTTAAGTTAGCAAGCCTAACAAAGCCTACAACTTCAGCAGGTAATAATGACAGGGGTTATCAACTTTTGCTGAAAAAACAACTGGAAATGCCTGATTGACAAAAGATTATTTCTATACTCTGTGACTGGTGGTGTTAACAGTATCATCACAAATTCTCTTTGCTGGATTTGTTTAAAAAATGGATTTTCTGATTTCATGGGGGAGTCTAGTGTGCGTGTGTGATCTATATTTTACATATTGTCAAGTGCATGTAGCTGAATTTGAGTAGGTCTACCACTAAAAACATTTGTTAAAGCACAGCTCTTGAGCCCACAGTGACAAATGCATGCGTTGTCCATGGTCCTGAAATTATAACAGTTTAATTTGACTCTAATACAACCTGCCAGAGAAGCCACAGTTGCTGGAATGAGCCAGATGACAAAAATTTGAAGATTTAGATTGAAGATTTGTTGCCACTGGTAATGCCTGACTCCTTTAGATTGGAGGTTTCAGGACATCTCTGAGTTCACTGAGCAGCTTTAGAATTAGGTGACTTGGTAATCTATACATGTTTGTCACATCTTTGTCTAGCATTCCAAATTGACACAAGTGGAGAAATGTCTACTGTTCTAGATCTACATCACTGTATGACATCATCAACCACTGGGCTATGGTCACCGGGCCATGGTCAGAGTCTCCATGGCTCACCAAAGAGAGGACGATAGAGTCATCAGCAAACTTCAGTATGTGATGCCCTGTGTGCCGGGTCCGACAACCATTTGTATATAAAACATTAAATGAGGTGATAAAACACAACCTTGAGGGGATCCAGTAGATGATATAAGAGCATCTGATAAAATACCATTGACCCTCACATGTTATGACCTATTTGTTAAAAAGTCTAGCAACCAGCATATTAGTCTGGGACTGATGTGATGGGTCTTCAATCTCTGTGCTAAAATATGACGCTGGACTTGACTTTTCATTCGTTTTTAACCGTTAAAAGCGAATGAAAAGTCAATGAATAGCAGTTGCACCAAGGACTTAGCACCTTCCAGGTGTGACAGGGTCATCTTTAGTAAGGTGCTAATAGCATCATCTACCCCCCTACCAGACCTATAGTTAAACTGTACAGGGTCCAGATCAGCCTGAACTACAGTCAGCAGTGCTTCCTTTAAAATCCTTTTAAATGCTTTCTTAACA
This sequence comes from Archocentrus centrarchus, assembly GCF_007364275.1. Taxonomy (NCBI): domain Eukaryota; kingdom Metazoa; phylum Chordata; class Actinopteri; order Cichliformes; family Cichlidae; genus Archocentrus; species Archocentrus centrarchus. The sequence goes on from NW_022060258.1 coordinate 976,240, forward strand.
AGTAAAATGAGTGCAACTGATCTGTAGTCATTTAGTGATCTTGGAGCATTTACTTTGGGTACAGACACGATCAGTGAGTCCTTCCAAATATGAGGGACACTGTGGAGCTGGAGTGATGCTGAAAAAATAAATGTGACCAATTGATATCACTAAATGTTTGCATTCTTCTTTTGTGATGCTTTTCCAGGCTTTCACTGTAGCCTCTTTCAGTTGTTGTTTGTTTTGGGGGGGTTACTCCCTTCAGTCTCCTCTTTGGCAGGATATAAAAGCTCTCCCAATCAGTTTGGTTACCTCCTTATTTAAATCGGCACAAAATGTTTCTGTAGACTTCTGTGTTCATTGTACTGCTGCCAGTGTGTATTACATCATCAATGAAGATTAATGAGTCCCTCCCAGAAGAAGCCATGCAAGCCCAAACCATGACATTACCTTGACTGTGTTTCATAGATGAGCTTATATGTTTGGGATCATGAGCAGGTCCTGTCTACCTCCAAACTTTAACCTTCCATCACCTTGGTAAAGGTTGATCTTTGTCTCACCAGTCCATAAAATTTTGTACCAGAATTTCTGAGGCTCTGTGGTTCTCCACAAGTTCCAGCCTGGCTTTCCTATTCTTCTTGCTAATTAGTGGTTTGCATCTTCTGGTGAAGTCTTTGTACTAGGGTTGCAACTAAAGTTTATTTTGGTAGTCGAATAATCTGTCAATTATTTTATCGATTAGTTGATTAGTCACCGATTATTTCAATCTTACCTCACCTGTTCCAGCCTACCCACCTATGAATATCACCTTGTTGCCTCTTCTCAATATTAAAACAATGACCCATAAAAATATGTATTTGAAACTAATCAAATATATTTTTAACATTAATTTTAACATCACAATGCTAGCTAATGCTAGCAGACCACTGATTCCATCCCTCTTCCTGGCCCATGTCTGTTCCCTGGACAACAAGCTGGACCTTCTGCAGGTGAGTGTTTCTCGTGAGATGAGGAACTCTGATGTACTTCGCCTGACTGAAACATGGCTAAACAACAGCATGCCAGACTCTTCAGATCGACGACCGGCTACTGTTCCGTGAGGTATCAGGGCTATCAGGAAAAGCCCCTGGGGGGGGGCTTATGCATCTACATAAACAAAGGTTGGTGTACAAACAGTAGTGTGGTGAATAGCCACTGCTTGGAGGTAATTGAACATCTGACTGTTAAATGTCGGCCACATTATCTGCCTTGTGAGTTTTTGGCGGTGTTTGTCATGGCTGTTTACGTACCGCCGGGTGCTAAGGCTAACGAGGCACTGACGGAGCTACACAACATCATCAGCTCACTTCAGAACAAGCACCCGGAGGCATTTTATGTGGTAGCAGGGGACTTTTTTTTTTTTTTTTTTTAGCCTGTCATGTCTGGCAGATCTTGCAAACAGAACTGTGATCTGAATGCATTGTTGTGCCAAACATATTTGCTATTTCAAGATGAGCTCTGTAGGTTCTCTATAGGCTCCTCTTGTTACTGTGTGACCCTTTATTTTATTTGAATTATTTTTAACATGCTATTTAACAAATTGTGCCAGAAATGACAGGCTTAAGAAATAGAAAAGAGAAAAGAAAGAAAAGAGAAAGGGAAAGAGGGAAAAAGAGAAAAAAAAAAAGGGGAGAAAAATAGATGAAAGAAACAAGAAAGAGTGCAAGTAGGTAAACCAAATAGTTCGTCACTTGTTAAACATAAGATATTGACAATATTTGCAAAATTAAAGATTGTGTGGGGAAAACAAAATAAAAGAATAAGCATAGTTACACAAACCAACCCTTTGTGTTATTATGTGGGTGTATGTGTTTGTGTCATGAAATGTGCTTACCAATGAAGGCAGAAAGCCGCAGCCCCGCCCACCAGAAGCTAGAGGCAGGCAAAGAGAACCCCAGGAAGCCCAGGCCACCAGCAGCCCATCAAGACCTACGAAGACCCACGGCCACTCATTCTAAAGACAACCGTACACCCCTCCCAGCAGACGAGGGAGGGAGGTCTCAGACGGAGTCCCCGCAGTCAAGGAGCAAGGGCACCAGAGAACCTGAGGCAACGAGAAGCCAGCCCCCCCCCCCCCCCCCCCCCCCAGCGGCCAGCCCCCCTCACGGCCGGCAGCAGGGCCCCAGGGCCCCAGCACCCGAGGGCCGCCCGAGCCCCCACAGAGCCCCCCCGTACACCGAAGAAGCCAATGCAGCCCCGCGCCGCAGCCCCCAGGGAAGCAGGTCACCACCCACATCAGAACATCCAGCCCCACCCAGGAACCCGGAGGTACCCACACCCCAGGGGGGCAGGGGGGGAGAGGCAACCAGCAAGGAGTGGCCAGGAGGTAAGGCACAGGCCCAGACCCAGGTCCAGCCAAACATACAAACACACGCACACCCGCAAGCACACCCGTGTACACATTTATGCACAAACACACTCACCCACACACATATAAACAAAGATACACCATACGTACACATCCACTCGCCCACCCATACTCACGAAGACTGTGACAAATACAAAGACACACATTCATCCATAGCTACCCACCCTCTGAAGATGGGGCGAGTGGAAACCACCCCAGGGCCAACAGTGACCCCAAGACGCCGCCAGCCCGGCCCCAAGGAACCACCCAACCCCCACCCGGGGCAAGGTGTAAGATGACCCACCCCCCCCCCCCCCCTCCCCACCCAACTTGTAAGTGTATGTGTTTATGTTGTGAATGAATGAGGTGTATAGGGTGCAATTAAAATTGAGGGGGCAGTTGTGCCACAAGCACTAACTGTTGGACGTCAGTGCTCGCCCACACTGTCCCCCCAAAGCCCTCCATGTCTAAAGTGCAAATAAAATTTGGGGAGAGACAGTAAAGAGGATCTAAATGGGGCCAGCGGGCCCATCTCATCAACCTCTATGTAACATGCCTGCCCCAAAGGTCCTATGTATATCGTGTAGTATGTGTGTATGTGTTGTGAACTATAATGACTATAGTGCAATTAAAAAAAGAGAGGCAAGTGGCCGCGTGGCTCTGCACGTAGCCTCTCCACCCTACACCCTACGTGTGTGTGTGTGTGTGTGTGTGTGTGTGTGTGTGAGAAACTGTGTGTGGAGGGGGGGGAGGGGGGGCGGGAGATATGACCAGGAAGGGGGGGAAGAAAAACAAAAAAAAAAAAAAAACCACTCAACCTGGAAGAAGAGAGCCAGCTGTCCACTGGCTCAATAGGCACCCCGACCTCCCACACCCCAGCACAGGGCAGGGAGGGGTGAGCCCGGGGCCGTGGTGACAGCATCCCAGAGCACTGCAGCACCTGAGACTGGCGCCATCGCCCCCATCGCAGCGGGTCGCCCACTCAAACTAGACGTCCATTCACTCAACAATAGACACAAACAAGCGACAGGACATGCTGGCCTGAGTTGGAAATACAGTGCCCCGTCCCCACCAACCACTCCACCATGGCCCCCCCGCAGCGCAGGCACCCCAGGACCCCAAAAGCGCAGGGGTGGGGTGGGTTGACCCGACGTAGGTCAGGTCAACCCACCCCACCTGGTGGCGCGCCCAGGACAGCAGAGACCCCCCAGCGACGGGGGGGGGGGGGGGGGGGGGGGTAGCAGGGGACTTTAACCACACAAATCTGACAGACATTCTGCCAAAGTTTAACCAGCATGTCACCATACCAACACGGGGAAACAACACACTGAACCATGTTTATACCAACAAACGAGATGCATACAAAGCCATCCCCTGCCCCTACCTCGGCCTCTCTGACCACATCTCCATCATGGTGGTCCTGGCCTATCACTCCCTGCTGAGACACTCCAGACCAACAAAGAAGACCATCACTGTGTGGCCCAGTGACACTGCCTCTGTACTGTACTGTACTGTTCTATGCCCGCTTTGAGGACCTTGCCACCCTTTCCACCACCAGACTCACCCCACCACCTGGAGAAGAGCCCCTCAGTGTGACCCTAGCAGAGGTGAGGAGGATCCTACAGAGGATTAATCCCTGCAAAGCTGCTGGGCAAGACAACATCCCTGGGCTGGTGCTAAGGGACTGTGCAGACTAAGTCTCTGTGGTGGTGACAGACATTTTCAACTCCTCCCTCATACAAGCAGCTGTCCCCACCTGCCTAAAGTCCGTCACCATCATTCCAGTTCCCAAGAGCTCCACAGTGACAGGCCTGAATGACTATCAGCCAGTAGCTCTCGCCCCGATAGTCTTGAGGTGCTTTGAGAGACTGGTTATGGCCCACATTAAGGATACCATCGACGTCACTGTGGACCCACATCAGTCTTCTGTTGCATACCGGAAGAACCTGGATGACTCCCATGTCTGTATATTCTTTGTGGATCCCATCAGCCTTCAACACCATCGTTCAACAGAACCTGGTGCACAAACTGTTCACACTTGGACTGAACTCCTCCCTCTGCAACTGGGTCCTGGACTTCCTGACAAACAGGCCACAATTTGTGAGGATCCTCCTCCCCCATCATCCTCAGCACAGGTACCCCCCCCCCCCCCCCCCCCCCCCCCCACCCACCCCCCCCCCCCAGGGCTTTGTGCTGAGCCCTCTTCTGTTTACCCTGCTCACATATGACCGCTCAGCAAAACACCCAGGCTATTATATCATGAAGTTTTAAGATGGCACAGCAGTGCTCGGATGCATCACTAACAACGATGAGTCTGGCTAAAGGCGGAGGGTTGGTGCAGAGAGAACAATTTCTGCACCAATGTACAAAAACGTACTTCAGAGGAGTCAGATGCCCCCTCCTTCCCCTGCATATTGGAGGATCTGTGGTGGACGTGGTCCACAGGTACAGGTACTTGGGTGTACACCTAAGTAGCAACCTCACCCGGGGCAACAATATTTCCAGTCTGGTTAGGAAGGCACACAAGCACCCCTATTTCCTCAGAAGGTTGAGGTGTGCTGGACTCGGAAGCTCAGTCCTCTCCTCATTCTACGGATGTGTGGTGGAGAGCGTCCTCCTGCATCACTGTGTGGCATGGGAGCTGCTCTGTGGCAGAGAAGAAAGTTCTGCAGAGGGTGGTGAAGGCTGCACAGAGGAATTTTGGAGTCAGCTTCTCCACCACTATGGACATTTCCACCGCCAGATGCAGGAAAAGGGCCACCTGCATCCTGAAGGACCCCACACACCCAGCACACACAGTCTTTGTTCCACTCCCCTCAGGCAGGAGGCTGAGGAGCATAGGCGTAGGAACCGATATTGGAAACAGATGCATTTGTCCCACCCAAAAATTACACAGCGGAGGAGAAAAATGCTTAATTTTAAAATCTTTAATTCGCGTGCTTTTATTTTGAAGGTGCAACATAGCGTCATGTCACTCTGCCCCCCCCCACCCCCCTCCGAACTGCTCCGAGTGTTTTGGAGGTGGGAGAGAGGGGTAGGAGTCAGAAAATTTTTTGAATGAGGTCTGAAGAAGAAGAAGAAGAAGAAGAAACAGCCTTTATTGTCCCACAGAGGGGAAATTTGGGTGTAACAGCAGCCGCAGTTATTATAAATATAAATAAGATATAATAATTCACACTATTAAGAAAAGAATATATATAAAATCAACAAACAATATTAACCTTAATACTACTAATAATAATAACACTATATACAATGTGCATGATGTACCGGACTATTTACAGTATAAATAGTCTGTCGGGAATGTTGCCATGAATATGGCTTGTTTATAACGTCTTGTTGTCAGTTTAGTTTCATACATAGAACCCAGATCTTTTTGGTTCAGTCATCTTAATCCTGGGATGTTCACTTGTCCAACATTTAACTGCTACCTTTGTCTAGAAGGTAGCTACACTAGCCAAAATGTTTTGTTATCTCATTTTAGCACAGTGCCACCACCGACAAAAAGGCTGAAACAGTAGCAGGACTCACTTTGTTTCTTTAAAAGAGTTACGTCAGTGTAACAGTCACACAACACAATGGCATCACTTGATCATAATTTATCAACATGTATGACAGTATTTTAGATATGGGTAATAATATCTTATCAAGAGAATGGTAGTACATAGAGTACTGACTCAGTTGAAGCAATGAAAGGTGGAGAAGATGAAGAAGCTCAGATGAGGTTCTTAAATTAGTTAGTGAAATATGTATTAGACTGTTATTACTTTTAAAATATAAAACTAAATTTAATCATGACAAGAACTGGCTCAGGGAAGAGATAGGAGAGCCAGGTGGAGCTTCAGGGTGTGAGGTCAGCTTTAAAAACCATTATAATAATTATAATTATAATAGATCCAGAAAGAACAGGTGATGCATGTTGATTTTTTTTTACGATAAATTTTCAATAATGTTTTCATTATTTCCACAGAACTTAAAAGAGTATGGGTTAGGTTAGGGTGCCTGGGGCAGTCCAACACCCCACTAGAGTTCTGTACATTTTTATGGTGAAATGTTTCTCCATAGTGACCAATAAGTGGATTTTCTTTTTCTTGTGTCGTATAAAATGAGCCACCTTTAGGCTCAGGAGCTGTGCCTCATCTCTGAAACCATGTTGTAGTTTTAGGAGCAGCAATGCAGGGGCAGCACAAAGGAGACAGGAAAAGGAGAGGGTGGTACAGGGTTTGAGGTGTGGTCTTAAAATAAATTAGTGAAAACTTTTACTGTAAGAGTTAGGTGATGCTGTAACTGTGCATCAGATTCAAATGTAAATACCTGGAAATAAAAGCTGAGATATTGTTCATTTGTCTGATATTCATCTTTAATGCCAAATCCAAATGTTTTCAGTCTACAGCAAAAATAAAGACATTAGCCTCACTGTTCCAATATTTTTGAAGGGGAGTGTAATAATGGAAAAAAGCATGTTGCTCTGTTAGGTTCAGATCAGGCAACTCACTTGGCCATTGTAGAACATCCCATTTGTTTACCTTGAGAAACTCTTGATGTTCTTGAGAAATTCTTGCTTTTGCAGTTTGTTTTGGTCATTATCCATTTGTGCTGTGAAGTGAGGTGAGATCAGTTTTGCAGCATTTGGCTGAATCAGCAGTGAGTATAGCCCTGTACACTTTAAATCCATTTTTATCAACAGTCACATAATCAATAAACTCTAGTGGTCCAGTTCCATTGGCAGCCATATATACATAATATACATAATTCTGCATCCACCATGTTAGACAGATAATGTGGTATGCTTTGGCTCATGAGTTGTTTCTCTTCCCACTATTCGACTACAAATTCATCTTGGTTTCATCTGTCCAAAGATTTTTTTTTTCTTTTTTAAATCTGTACCGTTCTCTTAGATGCTTTCTGGCAAAGTCCAATATGACTTCCTGGTCTTTAGTGTAATCAGTGGCTTGCACCTTGTTGTAAACCCTCTGCGTTTCCATTCTCTTGATTGTAGACTTTGACAGTAATACACCTGCCTCCTCAAGAGTGTTCCTGAATTGATTAGATGTGAAGTTGTTTTGCTCAACCAAGGAAATAATTCTGTCATCGTGCACTTCAGTTGTCTTTTGTGGTCTTTGAGGCCTTTTGGTGTTGCTGAGCTGGCCAGTGCCTTCATTCTTTTTGAGAATGTACCAGACTGTTGATTTGGCCACTTCTGAAGTACAGTGTATCTCTCTGATTTGGGTTTTTCAGCCTAATGATGGCCTTTTTCACATGCACCCTTTAAGCCTCATATTTAAACATTGTGCATTTGAATTGTTATATATTTAAATTGTTGTAATTTGTTACTGTAATGTACATAACAAAGTCATAATAAAATAAAGATATAACACATTTTGGAGTCAACTTGAGATAAAGGCAGATTTGAAATGTAAATGTCAGATCAGAGGTCAAATGTGACATTATGTTTAGATGCAGACTACTGTATCATGTGATATTTAGACTTCTCATATACCAGTATGCTAAATGCTAATAAAAACAAAGGCACATTTTACAAAAGTTTGACCTTATTTGACCTTGAAGAAGAGATCAGAGGTCCAAAGTGATGTGATTTTTAGCACAGCATGGCAGTAAGAAACATTGCTTTAAATAGCCTTGAGCTTCAGATCAACCTATTGACCTTGAAGGAGAGGTCAGAGGTCATATTTGACATGATATTCTAAATCTTTATACAGTACTATCTATATGTTGCTAATACACACAGGGGCTCGCTGTGGTTCAGGAGGTAGAGCAGGTTTGGTCCCTGGCTGCTCCACCCTACATATCATCCTTGGGCAAAATATGAAACCCAAGTTGCTCCCAGTGGATTCATCAAAGTATGAATGTGTGTCTGAATGTTAGATAGAAAGCACTGGGGAAAAAAGTGTTAGAAGTGGAGCAAAAAAGTGCTTGTATGAATGTGAGTGTGGATGGGTGAATGAGACATGCTGTATAAAGCATTTTGCTCAGGTAAAGTAAAAAAGTGCTATTTAAGAAGCAGTCCATGCAGGCACCACACTTATATGAAAGAATCAGAGTTTCTAAATTATAAGGCTTTTTGACCAATAAATTGTTCTTGAAGACCTTGATGGATGTAAGCCAAATTTTAATGGATTGTTAACATGACCCCAATCTTCTTATAAACTGCAAAGTTTTATGCAAATTAATTCAAAACTTTTTGAGCTATCATATTTACAGACAGAATGACATGCACGCATGCATATAGTGTATCCAAAACATGACCTCTTTGGCTGAGGACATTTCAGTTGAATGTTATAAAATACAAATTCAACACTTTGAATCAACTTCAGATATTATGTCTTCTTCATTTGTCATGAAATAACAATGGAGTGTGCTTCACCTGGCCATAAATGGGGACTGTGTATAAAAATGGCTGTAATTCTTAAGCAATTCATGCAAAATTTTTATAAAAGCACTTAAATTACAGAAGTGTACAGAGGTAAAACTACAACAATTGTGTGTCTGTCCCAAACATTATAGAGGGCACTGTATGTGTACTGCATAATGAGTGGGAGGTGTGTGTGTGTGTGTGTGTGTGTGTGAGAGAGAGAGAGAGAGAGAGAGAGTGTTAGCACAAAATGGTTCTAATGAGCAATGTGTCTGCAGCCACAGCAGTGAGGCAGCACAACTTATTATAGACCAGCACAGAACAGATGATAGCAGTGAGAATCATACTCATTCTCCCTGGGGCAACAGCCAGCAGGCAATTACCAGTAATTTCCCTATCTGCCTTACTTTAAAATGCCCTTAAATAAATGCTGTCTACTACAACTGCAGGTTCACTAATGCTGCTGAGATATGCAGCTATAATCAAAGCAGCTGAAAGTATAAAAGCACTGCCACCTCACAGCAAGAAGGTTCCTGGTTTGAACACCAGATGGGACCGTTCTGTGTTGGGGCTTGCATGTTCCCTTGTGCCTGTGCAGAGGATACTCTGGGTACTCCACCTCTGCCCCACAGTCCAAAGACATATATGTTAGTGTTGGAGTTTATTTTTTACTCAATGAATAAAATGACAAATGTTTAAAAGTAAACTCCAGGAAATTGATTAATGAATAGTAGGTTGAATAGTAGTTTATCTAATAGACCCCAATTTGTTCATGTAAATGGGGAGTCTTCTTCAGAGACTAAGGTTAATTATGGAGTTCCACAGGGTTCTAGGACCAATTCTATTTACATTATACATGCTTCCCTTAGGCAGTATTATTAGAAAGCACTGCATCAATTTTCATTGTTATGCAGATGATAATCAGCTTTACATATCAATGAAGCCAGATGACACACATCAATTAGTTAAACTGCAGGAATGTCTTAGGTGCCGTTTACACGAAGCCGTTTTCACTGGAAACGGTGTCGTTTTGATGCGTTTCAGCCTTTCGTTTACACGATGGCGTTTCAGAAACGATCCGCGTTTACACGAGGACATGTGAAACGATGAAAACGATGTAGTTCCCATGCCAGGCCACAAGTTGGCGTTGGTTTTCTCTTTGCAAAGTTTGTTTACGCAAGACGCGCATGCGTGGAGTGACACAGTAGGTAGTGCGGTAAATTGTTCATTACTTACAAAACGGCCAATGTGAGAGGTTTTGTGTGGACCGATGATGAGGTTGGATCGCTGCTGCACACAACGCTGAATTACAAAACGGTAAAAACACAGGAAAAGCATAAGAAGCACTCGTGAATCCGCGAGTACTGTTTATCAGTTTGCGCGTGCGCGAAAAACTGGCCGTCGCAACCATAGTGCGCATGTGCGAGTCGAGCGTTTTCAAATCACCCCGGTTTCAAGTGTTTACACGAAAACGCAAGCCGGTGCGTTTCTGAAACGCTCCACTCTGGACCCCGTTTCTGAAACACATCGTTTTCACTCTGTTGTCGTGTAAACAGAAGGGCGAAACGCATCAAAACGACACCGTTGTCGTGTAAACGCAAGGCCGAAACGCATCAAAACGACACCGTTTCAAAATGAAAACGGTCTCGTGTAAACGGCACCTTAAAGACATGTGGAGCCTGCTCCCAGCTTGGATTCAGGAGACAGACCTTAAAAATAACCCTCTCTCTTTTTAAGATTAGGCTTAAAACTTTCCTTTTTGATCAAGCTTATAGTTAGGGCTGGATCAGGTGACCCTGAACCATCCCTTAGTTATGCTGCTATAGGCCTAGGCTGCTGGGGGGGTTCCCATTGCGCACTGTTTCTTTTCATTCACCTTATTTACTTTGTTTATGCTCCACTCTGCATTTAATCATTAGTTGTTATTAATCTCTGGCTCTCTTCCACAGCATGTCTTTTTTTCTCTCCCCTCAGCCCAACCGGTCGTGGCAGATGACTGCCCCTCCCTGAGCCTGGTTCTGCTGGAGGTTTCTTCCTGTTAAAGGGAGTTTTTCCTTCCCACTGTCGCCAAGTGCTGCTAATAGGGGGTCATTTTGACTCTTGGGTTTTCTCTGTCTTATTGTAGGGTCTTTACCTGCAATACAAAGCACCTTGAGGCGACTGTTTGTTGTGATTTGGCGCTATATAAATAAAATTGAATTGAATTGAATAGCTGAAGCAAATAATAGACAATGAAATAAATAAATAATTACTGTACACTGGTCTCCCATCTGTCTGCAGATGGGAGACCAGTGGTTGCCAGATTAACTTCCCGGCATTTGGGAGATATGTTTATCTTATTTATGGCCTTCTCAGGGAAGAATATATTTATCTTATCCTTAAAGATTTTGCCAAAACATGTACGTCTGTGTCTAAGGAGGGTAGGATGTGTGTAGGTCACCGCTCCCTGTTGCTAAGTAGAATAAAGCTGCCATGTCATGAGTAGGAACGTGTGAAGGCATGAAGGCATGTGTTTCTTTTTCAGAGCTCTTATTGCTGATTGGAGAAGCTTGTGCCATGATGCCACTGGACAAACCAATCTGAGAAGGCTAAGTCTATGCTACGGCTCTCTATCTGTTTTTTTTTAATTGATAGTGCTTGTAGTATAAAATTGTTATGTTTAGATTAGAGTCTTCGCTCTGTGGGGAGGGGAGCCACAGCAAGCTGCGGGGATGGCCTGTGTCTGCCTGAACCAAATGGCGCATGTGTTATCTTCTGATTCTTTAATATATTAAATGTTTTATTTTTAAACTAAACTGATTTAGATGTCTTCCTTCACAAATAAAAAACACGCCGTGACAATTTTTGACCCAGACGTGATTTGTGAAAGGAGGATGATTAGCATGAGAGGACAAAGGGGAACATTTTCTCCACGACTCACCTCGGGACTTTAACTCCTCAAACACTCACAATGAGGCCTCAAAAAATAAGGTAAGCAGAAACCTGTTGTTTAACATTAGGTTATCTGTGATTCCAAATTGGCCGTAAATGAGAGGGCGATAAAGTGCTTCAAATGTATAGACTAAAGCACTGTATGAAAGTCCTTTGAGGGGTCAGTACAATTATAAAGCACTATATGAATGGCAGTCAACTTCCATCTCAGTTTAAAGGTATCTAGAAATACAAAGTTTTAAAAAGTGTTCTTGAAGAGTGTTGAGGTGCAGTAACAAATGCATGAAAGGATGACATATTTGCCATATCATACCTTTAGTATGAAGATAGTGTACAATGGTGCACATAGACAGAGGTTTACCAATAATACATGAACACATACTTCATCCAGACAATATCCCACCTGACCAGTGCTCATTTTAAAAGTTTTTAAAGGATACATAAAATGTGTAAAGAAAAACACAATTCATTTTAATATAATTTAGGTGAACTGGTGGCTGGGAAACACAGTGATATAGACAGTTACAGTGAGATGAAATGTTACCTGCAGTGGACAAGCATGGATAGCATATCTGGCATCTGGGTGGCTGAGGACTTGTGAACAAAAGAAAGGACAAACAGGGTGTACGCTGGGCCACACATGCCTGGCCACTGGGTGTAATGATATTGAAACACCATCTGTTCACTCTGAGCATGCCTCTTGTGGTTCCCTTTCCCACCCTGCATGGAAGAAAGGGGTGGAGAAAAATATATACACAAGGTTTATTTTTATCCCATTGAGGCAGACGGTTGTGCCAGAGATATTTTCCTGTTAAAAGGGAGTATTTCTTTACAGTGGTCACTTGTTTGTTCATAGAAGACTGTGGAGGTTCTTTAATATTATTCAGTTTTTACCTTACAATATTAGGTGTCTTGTAACTGCTGTTATGAACTGGTGCTATATAAATAAAATTGAATAGACCTGAACTGAAGATAGTTTTCAAAGAAGTGCAGTATGAGAAAAAAAAGATGCTCCAATTTATATTAATTAAGTACCTTTAAGATATGCATCAGTTTTTTTTATAGTTACTGATCAATATACTTATGAAACTGGACTGTTGAAAAAATTAAGAGAACATTTAATTCACAAAACAGATCTTGATGAATGAAATGTTAAAACTGAAAATCTTTACTCACTGAAAATTTTTCTGTAATTACTTGAGAAACAGCAATCATTAAACCAAAATCATGTACCTTTTAAGGGCTGAGTTCAAAATCACACCAAAAATCATTTAAAAATTGAAATCACAGGCTGATCAATCTTGTGTAATAATGTGGCTTATTTGTGGAATGGCCCCCCATGCCTGTACGCACCCCTGGCAGCATCTGGTATGCTCCTGATGAGACCATGGATGGTGCTAGATCATAATCAGGGCATCAGTGACCACCTGTGGCACTCTACAACTTTGAATGCACTGATAAATAACATCCCAGAGGTTCTCACACGTGTTGAGGTCTGGGGAGTGGGACGGCCAGTGTCCTCCAGGATCTCCCTACATGCTTTGACCACACGAGGCTGGTCACTGTTATGCAACACGAGGAATGCAGGGCCCACTGCATCAGTTTAAGTTATGAGAATGCAAGATTTCATCCTGGTACCCAAAAGCAGTCAGGTTACCATTGGCTAAAACATGCAGGCTTGTGCAAATCTGTGAGGATATGCCTCCCACGGACTATCACTGACAGACGGTCATGCTGGATTAAATGCAGCAAAATGTTTGCCATGTTGTCTCCAGACTCTTTCACACCTGTGACACCTGTGAACCTGCTCTCATTTGTGAAGAGAAAGGGACGTCTATATTGTGAAAAGGGAGCTACCAATTCTGGTGTTCTCTGCTGAATCCCAGTTGAGCTGCATGATTCTGGTCTGTGAGCACAGGCCTGACAGGAGGTCAGAGTCCTCAACCACTCTCATGGAATCTTTTTCTGACAGTTTAGTCAGAAACAGACCTACAGGAGGTCCTTTTGTAGCTTTCTGGCAGTGCTCCTCCTGTTCTTCCTCACACAAGGGAGCCACCACTTGCTAAACCGTGTTTTTTTTTGGGGGGGGGGTTCTTGTTGTTGCCTCCCTATTGCACTTGTAGCTTTCATTTGCATCAAAGCAAACACAATGGCGTTTTCTTCCTGACTGGACAAAAGTGATTTCACTGACTTTGTGTTCTACTGTGATGTTTATACACCACTATGCATTTAATTATTGGTTATTATTAATCTTTGGCTCTCTTCCACAGCACATCTTTTGTCCTGTCTCCCTCCCCTCAGCCAAAACCGGTTACAGCAGATGACTGCTCATCCCTGACCATGGTTCTGCTGGAGGATTCTTCCTGTTAAAAGTGAGTTTTTCCTTCACACTGTTGTCATGTGCTTGCTCATAGGGTGTCCTTTTGACCTTTGGGTTTTCTCTGTAAGTATTGTCTGGTCTTTACCTTATAATATAAAGTGCCTTGAGGTGACTGTATGAATTGAATTGAATTGAATCAAGGTTTCCAATAATTTTTTGAGTAGCGTAATTAAAGTAAACAAGCACCTAGTAACTGAAGATATATTACACACACACACACACACACACACACACACACACACACACACACACACACACACACACACACACACACACACACACACACACACACACACATACACAAAATAAGTATTCATACCCCTTGAACTTTTCCATATTCTGTCACATTACAACCACAAACGTAAATATATTTCACTGGAATTTAATGTGAAAGACACACCGCACTTTTCAGTTTTTTATTCGTAAAAAATGTTTTGAATCATGTATAATTTTCTTTCCACTTTATAATTGTATACCACTTTGTGTTGGTCTTTCACATTAAATTCCAATGAAATATATTTATGTTTGTGGTTGTAATGTGACAAAATATGGAAAAGTTCAAGGGATATGAATACTTTTGCAAGCCACTTTAACTGCTACCTTTGTCTAGAAGTTAGCTACACTAGCCAAAATGTTCAATGCTAAAATCAAAATCTTGCTCTGCGACAGGCTGGTGACCTGTACAGGGTCTACCCTGCCTCTCAACCTATGTCAGCTGGGGTAGGCTCCAGCCCCCCTGCGACCCTGAACAGGATATAAGCGGAAGAGGATGGATGGATGATGGATGTAAATCAATATCACGCATTATAAAGCTATGAAACTGTTATCCAATAACATAAAAAAAAAAACTTTATCGTTCTAATTCTTTTTGACTTTGTTTATTTAAAAACTAGAATTCCATCCTGTGGAGACCAGACTTACCTTCTGTCTCATCCTCACCTTTTGAATCTTAGTGTTGCCCAGAATGAAGCAGCAGACAGCATAGCAGGAAAGAATTTTATTACTCTTAAGAGTGACCAACACATGTCCATACTCTTCATTGTTCTCTGTGGGACAGGACTGGTCACATTTTCTCTGTAGAATGAACACATAATAATGTGATTCAGTTTTTGTCAAATAACTGCATATGTTGAGTTTCATCAGTATGCTTTCAACCAGTAAACTTCAATTACTTTATCCAAGCAGATCAATCACCAGTATTGCTTTTGTAGTGAGCTTGTTTCTCCTGAATTAAACACACCCCACAGAGTAAAAATTTCAGTTATTTTTACTATAAAACAAACATTTTTACTAAAAAAAATGTTTTATTGTATGATCCTTCTTTTGGTCTACAATACACAAGAGCACATGATATGACTTGTGACCTGTTTGCAAGCTGCTTTCCTTATTTTGTCAACAACAGCACTGGAAGGCTGAGGCCTGGCCTCTAAATCATCTGAAGGTGCCCCAAGGCATCTGACATCATCCTAGCACCGCATATTTTAAGATTAGACTTACTCCAGCACTCCCCCCAGCACTCTGCTTACCCTTGGTTTGTTCAAGATGTTCAGATCTTTATTCTTGCCCATTTCTCCTGCACCCAATTAACTATGACAATAAACTGTTTGTGGCAAAGCAAAGGTAAACTTATATTGCCAAAAGTATTCACTCATCTGCCTTCACATGCATATGAGCTTGAGTGACCTCCCATTCTCGTTCATCCATAGGATTTAATATGATGTCAGCCTACCCTTTGCAACTATAACAGCTTCAAGTCTCCTGGGAAGGCTTTCCACAAATTTTGGGAGTGTGTTTATAGGAAGGGAATTAAAAAAAAAAAAATTCCAGAAGGGCATTTGTGAAGTCAGGCACTGATCTTGGGTGAGAAGGCCTGGCTCGCAGTCTCCACTCTAATTCATACCAAAGGTGTTCAGTTCGGTTGAGGTCAGGACTCTGTCCAGGCCAATCAAGTTCTTGCACACCAAACTCGCTCATCCATGTCTTTATGAACCTGCTTTGTGCACTGGTGCACAGTCATGTTGGAAAAGGAAGGGGCCATCCCCTAATTGTTTCCACAAAGTTGGTAAACGTCTTGTATGCTGAAGCATTAAGAGTTCCTTTCACTGGAACTAAAGGAAAGAGCCCAACTCTGTCATTCTATGTGGCCTTCCAATTCATTCCTGAGTTGCTATGGTTCCCAATCACTTGTTATAAATAACACTAATAGTTGACTGTGGAATATTTAGTAGCAAGGAAATTTCATGACTACACATTGTTTGCTTGATTGTTGCACAGGTGGCATCCTAACACGGTATCATCCTAGAATTCACTGAGCTCCTGAGAGTTTCTTTCACAAATCTTTGTAGAAGCACGCGGCATGCCTACGTGCTTGGTTTTATACACCTGTGGAAATGATTGGAACAACTGAATCCAATGATTTGGATGAGTGACTGAAAACTTTTGGCAATATGGTGTATACTAAAATGACTGATAGCTATGCCCTGTCCATATGCCCTGTGCATTGTAGGAGAACATTATTTATCATCGCATTCTGAGCCATTTGTGTTAATGAAGACAATGTTTACTGTGCCACATGCATAAATCCGCACATTGCTCTTATCTTTTCTGCAGGCTGTGTGAGGCTGCAGATACTTACTAAAGTCTGACATTAACATAGTCACATTAACAGCTGTATTTTAACAGACATTTCAATATGGTATATATGGCTATGACAGAGAATAGATATAGATGAAGATAGCAGAAGAAGATATGCAGAGACATTGTATTTATGTACCAATCTGTAGAAATGTGACTAAAACCTGAAACAGTTCAGGTCAGTCAGTTCTGCTCAGTTTCAATCAAATACCAGTATTACTACTAAATATTATTACTAAAGAGAAATGGGTTCACCATGAGGACTGAGTGAATAGTTATAAGACAGGGCCAAAGTTCTATCACTGCGCGCACCGCTTTCAGTGATCTGAATTTTTTCAGTGTAAAATTTTGCATTATACTTTGTGCCGCAAATCTTAGTAAATTCAAATAAAACTGAGGTTATTGTACTTGGTCCTAAAAATCTTAGAAACATGGTGTCTAACCAATTACTTATTTATGATGGCATCCTTTGCCTCCAGTAACACTGTGGAATCTCGGAGTCATTTTTGATCAGGATGTCCTTAAGTGAGCACATTAAACAAATATGTAGGACTGCCTCCATTTATTTGTGCAAATCACTAAAATGAGAAACATCCTGACTGATGCTGAAAAACTAGTTGATGTATTTATTACTTCTATTCTGTAATATTGTAATTCATTATCCGGTGTCAAATGATGTCAAGTGAAGATTGAGATCTTGATTGCCTGCTAGCCTAAGCTTGGTGCTGAATGTACAATCATAATTCAAATTTATAGAACCGTTAGAGAATGAAGTATATGATTTACGATCAAATGATGTGTGTAAGTGTAACAGAAAAGATGGTTGGAGCAATGTGTTGAGGAAATTGCGAAATCATGAGCGAAAGGTAAAAAGAGGAACTGAAACGGGTTGCCTGGAGACACGTGGAGCAAAGTGACTCATCCGAAGTCCTTTCTTTCCAAAAAGGATTAATTGGATAATTGGACGCTTTCAAACCCCTTCTTCATTAACCCAGCTCTTAAGTATATCATTTTGATTAAGATCTAGCAATTCTGAAAGTTATGCTCTATGATTGATTCATTTTGATTCTGAAATTTGAGTTTTTAAGTTGATTGTTGAATTTGGAGAATTGATTGAGAATTGATTTTGAGCTAATTGCAAACTGCTTGAGCTGAAACCTGCATAATAAAATTTGACTCTAAACAGTCAGTATAGTTCTTTGGAGAATTATATTCCCCATTAACGGTACATTTATTCTCATGCTATAGTAAAACTCTAGGCAAGTTAAGCTCTAACATCTAGCTCTGTTTGGACACACTAGTCTTTAAGTATCCACTTCAACTTTACTTATGTCCCTTGGGCTCACTGTCCGACCCCATAAATGAATCCTGGCACGGTTCCAAGTGCACTGATCAAAAGGGGTTAGCCGCTAAAACTAACGGGACTATACTTTGGGGTCAGCTGTGTAAGCCTTCCTGACTGGCAGCATCGGAGTATAGTGGAAGCGGGGCAGACGTTAGGATTATCAGTGGTAAGAAGCCAGGCGAGTCACCCCGCTACAGCTTTAAGTAGTGTCACAGAGTTGCAGTTGAGGGTAATACCCTGCTGACATATGTGGCCAGGACCCTATTGAAACGGAGAAGCTGTCACAGAGATATACCTGTGGGATCTAACACAGGTCACTCTAAAAGCTCCCTGAAAAGCTTCACTTAATTCAGAATGCTGCAAGAGTACTACCTGGGACTGGAAAGAGAGACCATATTTCTTCCATAATAGCTTCTCTTCCTTGGTTCCCTGTTAAATTCAGAATAGAATTTAAAATCCTTCTCCTGAATAATTAGGCCCCATCATAACTTAAAGACCTCATAATACCTTATTATCCTAAATGAGCACTTTCAGACTGTAGGCTTATTTGTGGTTCCTATAGTTTTTGAAAGTAGAATGGGCGACAGAGCGGTCAGCTGTCAGACCCCTCTACTTTGGACCCAACTACCAGTTTGGATTTGGGAGGCAGACAGTTTACTTTTAAAATTGGTCTTAAAACTTTCTTTTTCTCATAAAGCTTATCATTAGGGTTGGATCAGGTGAACCTGAACCATCCCTTAGTTATGCTGCAATAGGCCTAGGCTGCTGGAGGGCATTTCTTTTTCACTCATCTCTTCTCACTCTCTGTGTGTTTATGCACCACTACTGGATTTAATCATTAGTAATTATTAAATTCTGGCTCTCTCTCCTATAGTGTGCCTTTTGTCCTGTCCCTCTTTGCTCTCTTCTCTTTCCTCTCACCCCCAACTGGTCACAGCATATGGCTAGCCCTCCCTGAGCCTGGTTCTGCTGGAGATTTCTTCCTGTTAACAGGGAATTTTTCCTTCCACTGTCAACAAGTGCTTGCTCATAGGGGGTTGTCTGATTGTTGAGGTTTGTTTCTAATATCCTAGGGTCTTTATCATACAATAATAGATGCACCTTGAGGTATAATAAGCAGTAATTACTACAAAGTTTGTCATGCACTGTTGCAGATTCCTTTTACTGGCAGTTCGGTGTGATAAGCTGGTCTGCATTTTCTTTCTACAGAAAAGACACAATTCCAATTGTATTGTTTGGAGTTGAGTTTCATACCTGGATTTTTTTTCTTAATTTATTTATTTATTCTCTGGGATATGAAGACCCAAGGTGCTGCTATTATATTTTTTCATTGTCAAGGAGCATGAAGTGTGGACTTCATGCAGCACGGTCCTGCCCATCAAGATCAGTCCAAGATTGTTTCACGGTTTCCCACATGGAACCTGTGGACCCAGCTGGCAGAGAGACAGAATGTTGATGCCTGAGCGTGCCTTGGAGCCACACAGCCAAGCAGCACAGACTTGCTACCCTGCAAGAAGAGTTTCTCAAAGCCCAGCCTTGCTTATGAGAATGAGAATTGTCACAGTACCATGTGTTTTTCTGCCCCAAGACACCCATCATCCTTTCAAATGGTAATCATGTCTATTATAACCGACAAACATTTCTTCCAGATTTGCAATGTTAGTGATTTAATAAAGATCTTTTTTATGTTTTTAGCTGGGTGCCAAACCAATGAAAGATGATTAAGCATAAGTATACAACAAAAGTCACAGTAGTATGCCAAGCCCTTGCAACTTAATTCATGCTTTTGAACTGTAGTGTACCTCTTCCTCTATAGCTGTTTTAATGTAGCACCTCTTTTATTTAGCCTATATTATGAACTGTAGATGATGATGAAACTCTCTTAATTTGAGAGAAAATGGGTTGCGACAAATCGCCTAATATTTACAACTTAACTAAAACTGCATTGAATTGAACTGAATTACATTTGTATGATTCATTTAAATATTCTCTTCCCAATGTTTTTTGCTATGACAGAGAAACTCCTAAAATTACATATGTAGTAAAACCAGCCACCAAAATACCTGTTGTTTCCACACCTTTCACTTGCAAAACAGACTCTGTACCTTTTAATTATATATTAATTATATGTTCTGGTGGACAGTTATTTTTCCAGTTGACCTTATTAAATATGTATTTGTAGAAGATACTTGTTCAGAGCACCGCAGGGGAGTCACAATACAAGAGGTATGCAGGCAATCAAGATATATATATTTTTAAATGAGCTGATGAATATTGCAATGTTTGTTTGTTAAATTACAGAAATCAGACCAAAACTGTATGACTGCACTTTCATGCAGTTTTTTTTCTTCTCTCAGATCTGTGATATTGAAATATCTGTCAAAATGCTACAATAATGGAATTCAGAAAGTTCTGAATTGTCTTACATTAATGTCTCAATCTTATGGTATATAATACTGACTTTAATAAATGTCTTGGCACTGTTATGAACCGGCTCAAAAGCCATAACACAAGGTGGAGACTGACACCAGAGTTTTAAGAAAAAATAGGTTTTATTTTATATCCCTCGGTAAGCACTGCTAAAACCATTACAACCGAGAGAGCAGAAGGGCAAAAAAATGCTGAGCCCTGCAAAGCTGACCTCATACATGTCTTTATCCACACCTCATCAGGTGCAGATAATCAGCAATTAGCAGAGACAGCACCTGAAACTCTCACGCCACTAAAAAAGTGAGCAGGGATTGCAGAGGGGCAAAACAGCATGCAGATAAAAAAATAAAAAAACTGTGATGTGCGCATTTATGCACGTGACACAGTTACTGTGTAACTTCAGTACATGGATGAGTCTGAATCTGACAGTAATGTTTTGTGTTCTGGACACCGTACAGGTCAGCTTTAATGCACATTTCAGGTTTACACTGTGGAATAATTTGTCATATAGCAGCCCTCCTCTGAATGAATTCTGCACTCCACCTGAGCTGTCAGATAAATCTTTAACTCTGACATGTTTTCTGGTGAATTCTAAATTCACCACAGAACATGTGAGGGTGAGTGGGTATCAAAGCTAGAGAGCAGGTAACCAGCCTGTGGGAAATAATGAAAAAGAAAGAGAGGACAACGAGGCAGGAGAGAGTTATAAACAATATGTAAGAAGCAAGGGCGTAGGAAGGAGTTTACTATTGGTGTGGCCCTCACTCCTTCATATACTAGCAGAAGTGCAAAGTTTGATATGTTTTATTAGTTGAAAACATTTAATAATGGTCAAAAATGCATTTATGTAGTTTGACTGGCAACAGAACTGGTTCTTCAATTAAACAATGTTCTGAAAGAATCCTCACAGATAATGTAATGAACAAATGATTCACTTTTTATTATCAACCTTAAGTTAAAAAAAACAGCTATTAAAATATACCTATTCAATGTGAAACTCTAATCTAATAAATCAAAATAAAAATCAATAAAAATAATAACCAAAAGAAATAAATAAAAGTGATACCTCTCACATTTAATAGACAAGCTGTGTGCCTCTTTACAGCCCTGCATTTAGCCAAACTGGTACACAAAAGGTTAAAAACATCGGCCTAAGAAGAAGAGCCAAAATGATTTTTCCGCCTCTCATTTGAAATTCATTCAAATTGACTTCTTGTCCAGTAAGTAAACTTTATCCTCTGTATGAAAGTAAACTGACAAACAGCCATATTCATGGTAACATTCCCGACAGACTGTTTTACCTCATTCAGATTTTCTGAGTCCTAACCCTGTCTCCGCCTCCCAAACACTAGCAGCCGTTCAGAGGGGGGCGGGGGGAGCGCAGTGGCATGACGCTATGTTGCGCCTTCAAAATAAAAGCACAAGTTAAAGATTTTTCTCCTCCGCGGTGTAATTTTTGGTTGGGACAAATGCGCCTGTCTCCAATATTGGGGGGAACTGTCCCCCCCCATCCCCCCCGGTTCCTACGCCTATGGTAAAGTCACTGATCAGAGCAGTGACTTTATATGCTCTTAAATCACTTTTCAGATCATTTTTGCTCAGTTATAGTTAAATTATGTATATGTAATGTATAAACTTGTGGTGAAATAGTCTCAACAACTCAAACATGAGTGTGCATGTGCACTTGCATGACTGATTCACTCTGGTACTTAAACAAACAGCACTATTCCTCTGCTTGTGGGTATATGACCAAAGCTAATTCTAACTTTAGCCATAATCATGCAACACAGTTTGTTGTGGTGATATTGCCAGTAAAGTAAAAGTAGACTATAAGGAGGTGAGTAGGTAGGTGTGCATGAATCCTAGATTTACTCAGCCAACAAAAGAAGCGCAGAGATTTTAAAGTTAGCATACTCATTTTAGCTTGACTTTTGGTTATCCACTTTCAATTCAGAAATCCTGTGAATTTATTACTGAGTGGGGGGGGGGGGCTTTATAAATGCAATGGTAATTTTTTTACAGCTTTCATATGTAAAAGAAAAGCTATTGAAGGCACAGTTTCATTATTATTTCATCTCCAAGAGTGCTTGTACGTACCCAGCCTTTCTCCGCTAAGTTGGTTATCATGACGATGAAACCAGTATTTTGCTCATTCACCATTCACCAAAAGTCCTCAAAGGTGGACCTGAAATGTCCCTGGGTTGAAATGTAGGCTCTAGGTTTATTATAGCCCTAATATATGAATGGCAGAAGGACAGATTATTACTTTGGAAATATTTGACTTAAAGAAAAAAAAAAATCTACCACCATCAGATTTCTTTCAACAAGAGGGGAAAAAAATCATTTCAATGACATGTTTCTGCCCCCTCCCCCTTTTTTTTGTATGAGTTCTGTAGTGATTTATTAACAATATGATTTTTTATAAAAAATTAATACACAAAAACACAGATCAATATTTGAAACCTCCCAGTAGAAGTCCTCACATCCAGATAACTGGCACTGATGTATTCATTGTGTTTGGAGTCCTTCCGAGCCAGTGGACTCAACTTCACCCTGCTGTGGTCATCTGATGAAAAAGCACAGAGCAGTCAAAACAGAGTGTACCTGTGTGGCTGAAACCATGGCAGAAGCTAACCTTAACCCTAACCCTCATACAGTGCTATTGACTTACCAATGTTACCTTGGGGCCACCCCAGCTTTTTTAAAGGCAAAATTCCACTTGTACTAATGTGAAATTTACTGGCTGCATGACAGTTGAAGAAATTCCTATTTATATATAAATCTTAGCTATTTTATCTGTAATTTATCTATTTTCATTAATTGACCATGGTAAGATGTGACAGCAGTAACATATCTCAGAAAACACTACTTAGCACTACTTATCAAACATTTGTGACTTCAAGGCTGGACTATTGAAAGTGAGTGTGCCAGTGCAATAGCAATACTATATTTCATATAAATTCATATTTATTATTATTATTATTATTATTATTTTAATTCTGTACATTTTTGTGCATCAAACTAGATAGATCTGTCCCTAAAGTCACATACTGGCCACCTGTTAAAGAGATTGAAGCTGAAGTTGGAGTTCTTTTTCAAAGACTTATGGTTTTTCGCTTTTATTGCAAAGAAAAGGTTTGTTGCTGCCACCCCTCCTGGACTATGGTGATATAGTTTCCATGCATACTCCTGCTCATTCTCTCCATCTATTGGACTATGTTTATCATGGGGCATTAAGATTTATATCTGGCTATAAACCTTTAACACACCATTGTACTTTATATTCACTGGTTGATTGGTCCTGCATCATTTTTTCACTTTGATTTGTAAGTTGTCAGCTGGGATAGCCCCCCCCCCCCCCCCCCCCACACACACACACACACACACACACACACAACCCTGAACAGGATAAGTGGAAGTGAATGGATGGAGTTTTACGTTTTTTTTTTGTTTTTTTTCTCCTTTTTCATAAAGCTTGGAGTTAGGACTGGATCGCGTGACCCTGGACCATCCTTTAATTATGCTGCAAAAAGCCTAGGCTGCTGGGGGGTTCCCATGATGCACTGAGGGTTTCTTCTAATAAATTCTTCACACACCTCATTTCACTATATATTTGTTTTTACACCACTATTGCTTTTAATCATTAGTAATTCATTTAAAACTCTCTCCTATGTCCTGTCTCCTTCTGCTCTCTTTTCTTTCTCCTCACACCGAACTACTTGTGGCAGTTGGCTCCCCTTCCCTGAGCCTGCTTCTGCCAGATTTCCTTCTCACTGTCACCAAAGGCTTTCTCATAGGGGGTCATCTGAAAAACCAGGTGACAGTTGTTGTGATTTATATTAATTATCTTCATTTTGTTTACTTGAATTGAACTGAATTGAACTCTGGCCATTAAAATTCCATCCCATAGAGATTGAAAATAAACCTTGAAACAGGTTGAAAAAAAAAAATAACAGCATAAAACAGAAACAGTAAAAAACTATTAAAGAGTTGAATACAACTAATTCTGTCTTGGTATCCTTTTAAAGTTTGAATAGTGTCTTTAGCTTAATGTAGTTAGCCTTCGAAGTAGAATACATTTGATTTTTTTTTCATGGACTTCCGGTGGCAAGAAAACACAGAAGGCTAAAGTGCTGCTCCCAACTGAAATAGCTATAGCAATAATTTAACCCAGGAGTTTTGTTCTTAAAGGGCTTTTCTGGTACATGCGGGGGGGGGATTATAACCAGCTTGCTGAAATAAGAACAGACATTAACCACAAAATGGAAGGAACGGTAGAGAAAATAGAAGCCAAAACTCAGAGGTTTAATGACGCTGAACATCATATAGGTGGACGATACCTTAACACTGAGATGCACAAAACCAGCTCAATCTGAAAGCAGAGATTGCCAATTTGGAAGGGCATTCACAGTACATCAGAGAAGGAGTTGAGGGGACCTCAGTGAGAACTGCATAGAAACTGAACTGGACCGATCCAGACCTGTTGAAACTGCTCCCCCTATATCAATGGTGGTTGAATTTTGGAAATACACTACTAGAGAAAAGGTAATAAGTAGGGGTGAATGTAAGCCTGTATGGTCCAGTACTGCGTACCACTAAAAGATTCTGCGCCGGTACACAGTACCTGGAAGAAGGGGAGTCTGCCGTAAAGCCGTCATTCAGAAATAGTCAAGGCTGCACTTTGTGTCAGAATAGATCCGCTAGCAATAAGCAGTCTAAAACATGACTTAATCAGTTAATAAAGAGCTTTTTTTTCTCATTTCAAAATGTTTCTGAACTTTTCGTACTATGCTGGAGCCTCAGTTCTCAGCTTCTCACCCCTCAATGGCCAGCCTTTAAAGCGTCCATCGCTATGTTTAATGTCTGTCTGCTCGTTATAAAATATTCCAATTAAAAGCAAAGAGAGATTAACTAATTGTGTTTCATGTTATTCTGCTCAATTTCAACAACACAGCACAGCTTGAAAACACTGCTTATGACCGGAGATTTCATTCACACTACACGAGAGCACATTTACCTTCAAAAGTGGATTGCCGAGGGGTGCGTTCAATTTAATGGACTGTGTCATTTTACAAAGGCGATGCACACACATTAAAAACCTCCACTTGCGTTGGGACAGGACAAACAATAAATTACTTATTAAATATATCACCTAATAAATCACTATAATCAATATATATATATATATATATATATATATAGTTTTAAAAGTAGAGAAGGACAGAAGAAGTGCCTGAAAACTGAAGACTCTGCCTCCCATTCTACACTTTGTTGCCAAAAGTATTTTCTTGTGTGCCTTCACATGCATCTGAACTTGAGTGACATCCCATTCTCGTTCATCCATATGGTTTAGTATGATGTTGGCCCACCATTTGCAGCTATAACAGCTTCAACTCTCCTGGGAAGACTTTTCACAAAGTTTAGGAGCGTGTTTATGGGAATGTTTGACCATTCTTCCAGAAACACATTTGGGATGTCAGACACTGATGAAGCCAGACATGAGAAGGTCTGGTTTGCAGTCTCCACTCTAATTTATTCCACAGGCATTCTATCATGTTGAGGTCAGGATCCTGTGCAGGCCAGTCAAGTTCTTCCACACCAAATTTGCTCATCCATGTTTTTATGGACCTTGCACTGCTGCACAATTTGGTGCAATCAGACATTGCACCAGATTGCAGTTGCCACTCTCCTGGCAACCACTAAACCCAGAATCATTCATCGGATTGGCAGACAGAGAAACATGATTCTTCACTCCAGAGAACATGTTTCCACTGAGTCCAGTGGTGGTTTACTTCACTGCATCCTATGCTTTGCATTCCACTTATTGATGTAAGGCTTGGATGCAGATGCTCAGCCATGGAAACCCAGCCCATGAAGCTCTCTACGTACTTATATCAAGCTAATCTGAAGATCACATTAAGTTTGGAGGTCTGTAGTTATCCACTGACCCCACTCTGCCTTTCTACATGGTCTACCAATTCATGGCTGAGTTGCTGTTGCTCCCAGTTGTTTCCACTTTGTTATAATACCACAAGCAGTTGCCTGTGGAATATTTAGTAGCAGGGAAATTTCTTGAGTTGGCTTGTTGCCGTAGTGGCATCCTATCATTGTACCTCTCTGGAATTCACTACCCAAAGTTGTTCATCAGATTGCCACATGGAGAAGCATGATTTTTCACTCCAGAGAACAAAGCTCCACTGCTCTACAGTCCAATGGCGGCATGCTTTACACAACCACATCTGACACTTTGCATTGCGTTTGGTGATGTAAGTCTTGCATGCAGCTGGTATACAACTTCTTGGTTGAGTTAGTATCATTCCTAATTACTTCCACTTTGCTATAATACCACCAACGGTGGACTGTGGAAAATTTAGTAGCGAGGAAACTGGATGTGTTGCACAAGTAGCATCCCATCACAGTACCACCCTGGAATTGACTGAGCTCCTGAGAATGACCCATTCTTTCAAAAATGTTAGTAGAAGCAGTAAACATTGCTAGGTTCTTTGTGGCCACACCTGTGGCCATGGAAATGATGGGAACATCTGAATTCAACAATTTGGATGGGTGAGTGAATACTTTTGGCAATGCTATATACTTTTAGAAACTCTAGGAACCACAAGTAAATCTGGAGTCTGAAAGCAAAGGGCTTTGTTAGGATAATAAGGTATTATGAGGTTTTTAAGATATAACAGGGCCTAATTATTAGAGATTTTATATGTGAGGAGAAGGATTTAAAATTCAGGTCTGAATTTAACATGCAGCCAAGTAAGAATATGGAAGAAATATGGTCTCTCTTCCCCAGTTAGTATTCTTGCTGCAGCATTCTGATCAGCTGAAGGCTTTTTAAGGAACATTGGCTGAAGTCCAACTCCACGTCCACATCATCTCCCGGTTAGACAGCATAGCAAAGTAAGGGATTGCCAGCCAAGATGAAGTACAGTGGGGACTTTGTTTGCCCTGGCACCACCACAGTAGCTGTGAAGGCTTAGCTGGAACCTCAAAACAACATGGCTAATATAGCTCTGGCACCGCGCTCCACAAGGGAACCACCCTCAGTGGTGGAGCACCTCATTGGCCCGATTGTCATGCCTTATGGCCTGCCATCAGATAACTGCTATGGAGTCAAGTGGTGTGGGTGGGAATTGTGCAAGCTCTCCACCATCATTATCAACAAATCTTATCAACCACCTAAAGACATCCTTGAACACATGCTGCATCCCTCTGGGAGACCTTGAGGCACTTGCCTCCAACTGGACCATTTGGAGTACAGTCAAGAATGGAGTCCAGTGCTTTGAGGAGAAGTGCACAAAAGACCAGGAGGCAAAGCACACAGCCCAGCACCTTAGAAGACTCCATCCAACTGCCCCAGCCTGTCTTCCCTTCCATCTGGATTTGTGGGTCCTGCATTGGTCTCCTTTCTCACAGGCAGGCCCATGGAAAGCATCAAAAAGATGGACGTCAAGACATATCTCAATCAAAAATGACTCCAAGATTCCTCAGAGTAAACAGAGTGGAGGACTAACTGGTAGAGAGAGAGATAAAGAAAAATTCTTCTGAAAATTTGCTCTCTGCAAGAATCATTTTATCACCAGGTCATTGGAAAATTTGTCTTCTTTCCAACAATGTCCCTTTCTATTCTACATGATACGGTGCAAATTCTCTATCATTATTTATCTCTTTAGCATGTTGCATTATGCTTATCTGTTGTCTGTGTATGTTTTAAATATGTACACGTAAGGATAGAGGACTCACTTACTGAGGACCAAATCTACCTACATGTACAAATAAAGTAAACTGAACCTGAACAATGCTAAAACAATGCTATCATACCCTCTGTGATCTGTAGGGAAATCACAAATTATAACAAACAGTCACCTCAAGGCACTTTATATTGTAAGGTAAAGAGCCTACAATAATTACACAGAAAACCCAATAGTGAAAATGACCCCCTATGAGCAAGCACGTAACAGTGGGAAGGAAAAATTCACGTTTAACAAGAAGAAACCTCCAGCAGAACCAGGCTCAGGGAGGGGCAGTCATCTGCCAAGACCAGTTGGGGCTGAGGGGGGAGAGAGACAGGACAAAATGCAGAGTGGGGTATAAACAGGTTAAAAAGAAGTGAATGACAAGAAACATTCAATGCGCAATGGGAACCCCCAGCAGCCTAGGCCTACTGCAGCATAACTAAGGGATGGTTCAGGGTCACCTGATCCAGCCCTATTTATATATTTTATCAAAAAGGAAAGTTTTAAGCCTAATCTTAAAAATAGAGAGGGTGTCTGTCTCCCCAATCCAAATGGGGAGCTGGTTCCACAGAAGAGGGGCCTGAAAGCTGAAGGCTCTGCCTCCCATTCTACTCTTAAGTATCCTAGGAACCACAAGTAAGCCAGTAGTCTGAGAGCGAAGTGCTCTATTGGGGTGATATGGGACTATGAGGTCTTTGAGATAAGATGGTGCCTGATTATTCAAGACCTTGTATGTGAGGAGAATAATTTTAAATTCTATTCTGGATTGAACAGGGAGCCAATGAAGAGAAGTCAGTATGGGAGAAATCTGCTCTCTCTTTCTTGTCCCATCAGTACTCTAGCTGCAGCATTTTTTTTTCTTTTAAGCCTGTCATGTCTGGCAGATCTTGCAAGCAGAACTATGATTTGAATGCATTGTTGTGCCAAACATATTTTCTCTTTCAAGATGAGCTCTATAGATTCTCTACAGGCTCCTGTTGTTAGTGTTTGACCCTTTATTTATTTGAGTTATTATTCACATTCATATATCTGTACGAGAGTTGACAGGCTGAGGAAAAAAAAAAGAAAAAAGAAAGAAAAGAAAAGTGAGAGAGAAAGAGAGAAAAAAGGAAGAATATGGAGAAAATAGAAAAAAAAGAGAAAGAGAAAGAGTAAATAAACCAAATAGTTCGTCGCGTGCTGAACCTGTAAGAGAAGAAAAAAATCCCATACCAAATACTAACAATACTTGCAAAAATAAATTTGTGTCTCAAAAACAAAACACACGAAGCATGGGTACACAAACCATGGTGATTAAATGCATAGTGGAGTATAAATAGAGGTGACTGAAAAGAAACAGTCAGTGCATCATAGGTTCCCCCCAGCAGCCTAGGCCTATTGCAGCATAACTAAGCCAATATGGGAGAAATCTGCTCTCTCTTTCTAGTCCCTGTCAGTACTCTAACTGCAGCATTTGAATCAGCTGAAGGCTTTTCAGGGCGCTTTTAGGACAGCCTGATAATAATGAATTACAATAGTCCAGCAAAGCAGTAATAAGTGCATGTATTAGCTTTTCAGCATCACTCTGAGACAGGATGTTTCTAATTTTAGAAATGCACAAATGCAAAAAATCAGTCCTACATTTTTATTTAATATGTGCTTTGAAGGACATATCCTGGTCAAAAATGACTGCAAGATTTCTCACAGCATTAATGGAGCCCAAGGTAAGGCAATTCAGAGTAAGTATCTGGTTTGACACCATGTTTCTAAGATACATATCCAACCTTAAAAGGTTCTCCAGTTCTTTGTGGATAAGGTTACCATGAGCCGAACAAGCACACTGTAAACCCGGATAAGTTGAATCTACTTAAAAAAACCCCAAGGTAACTCGTTGCCTTAATTTTTTTAAGTAATGAGCATCAGTTGAACATGTGCAGTGGACTATGTTCAGTGTACTTGAGGCCTTTTTGGAATGGAATGAAAGATCTAAGTTGAATGTACTGATAACAGAGTTTCAGTAACTGAAGATATTTAGTTTAAGCAATCATTCACCACCCATTTATTTAACTCAGCTTGTTAAGTAAGCACTACTCCATTACCAATTGAACTAAATTGTATGTTCTAATTGACCAAACTTATCTTTTATAGTTTGGACAAATTAAAATATGCCATCACATGTATTTTTCCATCCAACCTCATCCCCTATCCTTTTTTGGGGGGGGGGCTTATGTCATCCCAGCTGACATAAGGCGAAATGCAGCATACACCACCATTTACACCTGTGGGCAATTTAGAGTGACCAATTAACCTAACCCCAGTAACTCCATGTCCTCAGATCCACACAGACACAGGGAGAACATGCAAACTCTGCACAGCAAAGTGAAGGTGGAATTGAACCCAAATCATTAGATAGCCATTCTAGCTGTGGGGCAGCAGTGCTAACCACCACACCACCGTGCTGCCTGTAGCAATGATGTTTTTTACGATGTTGAACAGTGTCTGTTTAAATTTATAAATAAAGAAACATGATAAAACTCAGCCCTGCTGAACACTGGTACATTAACATTTACAAATAACATTTGTCCATGGAACAATGAAAAACTGTACAAGTAGAAAACCAGAGTGTGAACAAAAAATAAACGCAAAAATCTACTATTTCAAACTCGACACAGCAAGAGGCAGGGGGCAAGGTGGAATTGAACTCAGACTTTTTAGGTTGCATTCTAGCTGTGAGGTAACACGCCACTGTGCTGCTGCTGCTCAGTTATCCTGTCAAAACCAATATCAGCTAGATTTTTAGTATGCATTAACCCTAAACCCTAAGAGCCCCGAGAAGTCCACCTTGATTGACCTGATCTTGACTAATGTTCCTCATAACTACACATCTTTGGGTGTCTTTTGCAATGACTTAAGTGGTCACTGTGTTGTTGCTGTCACTAGAGATACCAGAATACCCAAAGTTAAACCTCGTGTAATTTTTAAGAGGACCTTGAAGCATTTTAACGAGCAAGAATATCATCATGATTTGTCTGCTGTTGATTGGATGAAAATACGTCTGATCCCTGAGGTAGAAACAGTTTGGACATTCTTTAGGGATTGTCTTATGGAAATTGTAAAGAAGCATGCCCCTTTCACAAGACTCAGGGTTAAGGGGCGAGAGAATCCCTGGTTTTCCCCGGGATTAGTAGACATTATTTATGAGCGTAATCTGGCCTGGGCCAAGGCTAGAGAAACTGGCTCCATCAGTGATTGGTCTGTTTTCAAACAAGAAACAGATGCTCTTCTTTAATCAAGAGAGCCAAATCAGAATATTATTTGTCAGTCACCACTGAGAATTTAAATAATCCTCGGAAATTTTGGAAAGTCATAAATTCTCTTTCAGTCAGCAAGGAATCCCATACTCTACCTTCCTACGTTCTAATGGATTCTGTTCCTGTCTATGACAGGATGGAAATGCTGCATTTTATTTCTTCTGGCTTCTTATTTGACTCGGTTAGAGCTAATTCTGTGACCCCCTGTTCTTATCACCCAGTTTACACTGGTGAGCAATTTAACCTGGCACCTTTTATACTGTTAATGAAGTCCATAAGGCCCTTGTAGCTTTGGATCATAGGAAGTCTAGTGGACCTGATTTGTTAGAACCGTTCTTTCTTAAGCTGGCAGCTGATTTTATAGCAGAGCCTCTTACTTTCCTTTTTAATCTCACAGTGAAAAAAATCTCAAATTCGCTCAGTGTGGAAATCAGCCTTTGTTTTTCCTTTATTAAAAGGTGGTGATCCAGTGGTGTTGACGAACTATCGGCCAATTTCCAAATTGTCAGTGCTGGCTAAAATTCTGGAAGCTTTAGTGAGTGAGCAAGTAAAGGAATATTTACATCATAACAAAATGTTATCAAATTACCAATCAGGTACCATCACAGCTGAAATGAAGGTGGTTAATGATATTTCTGTGGCACTTGATAAGAAACAATATTGTGCATCACTCTTTATTGATTTATCAAAAGCTTTTGACACCGTGGATCACGATATAATAAAACTTAGACTGCTCCAGTCAGGTTTCTCAGAGAATGCAGTCGCCTGGTTCACAAATTATCTTAGTAATAGAACACAGTGCATCAAACATGATGACCTATGCTCTGATCTTGTAATTTAAGTAATATGAACTATTTTTATATTTATTTTATATTTTTAAGTCGAATCAAAATCTGGGTTTACAGTGCATCTTGGCTCTGACTATTGACTATACTTGGTGTTGGCTCTCACTGCGGTATTGTATCACTTCCTGTTCCTGTTTTGGAGCACAGTGTTTTGCTGTCTGTTAGCTGTTATATCTGTATAACTTGATTTATCTGGATAATAACATATTTTAGTGTAATCTTCACCTACTTTAAATAGCATACTCTTTGCTGAATCACCTGTATTCACATTACTCACTTTATTTGTTTTTAGAAATTTGCTAGCTTAGCTCAGCTAGTAGCTTAGCCCTTAGCCGACTCACTACCAGCATGGCTTCTTCTCCTGTCTCTCCTGCACTTTCCTGCTCTGGGTGTCACATGTTTAGTTACTCCTCGGCCTCCTTTAACAGTAACGGTACTTGTAATAAATGTAGTCTGTTTGTAGCTCTGGAGGCCAGGCTTTCTGAACTGGAGACTCGGCTCCGCACCCTGGAAAATCCTTCATCTAGCCAGGCCCCTGTAGCGGGTGCGGACCATGGTAGCTTAGCCGCCGTTAGCTCCCCCCCAGCAGATCCCGAGCAGCAGGGAAAACAGGCCAGCTGGGTGACGGTGAGGAGGAAGCGTAGTCCTAAGCAGAAGCCCCGGGTACACCACAAACCTGTTCACGTCTCTAACCGTTTTTCTCCACTCGGCGACACACCCGCCGAGGAACAAACTCTGGTTATTGGTGACTCTGTTTTGAGAAACGTGAAGCTAGAGACACCGGCGACCATAGTCAAATGTCTTCCAGGGGCCAGAGCAGGCGACATTCATGGAAATTTGAAACTGCTGGCTAAGGCTAATCGTAGATTTGGTAAGATCGTTATTCACGTCGGCAGTAATGACACCCGGTTACGCCAATCGGAGGTCACTAAAATTAATATTGACTCGGTGTGTAACTTTGCAAAAACGATGTCGGACTCTGTAGTTTTCTCTGGGCCCCTCCCCAATCAGACCAGGAGCGACATGTTTAGCCGCATGTTCTCCTTGAATCGCTGGCTGTCTGAGTGGTGTCCAAAAAATGACGTGGGCTTCATAGATAACTGGCAAAGTTTCTGGGGAAAACCTGGTCTTGTTAGGAGAGACGGCATCCATCCCACTTTGGATGGAGCAGCTCTCATTTCTAGAAATCTGGCCAAATTTATTAACCCTCCTAAAAACTGACTACCCAGGGTTGAGACCAGGAAGCAGAGTTGCAGTCTTACACGCCTCTCTGCAGCTTCTCTCCTCCTGCCATCCCCCCAAAACCCCAACCCCATAGAGTCGGTGCCTGCTCCCAGACCACCAAAAAACAAAGCTAAATTCAGCAAAAAGCTATTTAAGCATAAAAATTCAAAAAAAATAAATATTACAGCTTCATCAACTGCACCAAAAAATAAAACAATTAAATGTGGATTGTTAAACATTAGGTCTCTCTCTTCCAAGTCCCTATTAGTAAATGATTTAATAATTGATCAACGTATTGATTTATTCTGCCTTACAGAAACCTGGTTACAGCAGGATGAATATGTTAGTTTAAATGAATCAACACCCCCGAGTCACAGTAACTGTCAGAATGCTCGAAGCACAGGTCGAGGAGGAGGATTAGCTGCAATCTTCAATTCCAGCTTATTAATTAATCAAAGACCCAGACAAAGTTTTCATTCTTTTGAAAGCCTGACTCTTAGTCTTGTCCATCCTAATTGGGAAAATCAAAAAGCTGTTTTATTTGTTATTATCTATCGTCCACCTGGTCCTTACTCAGAGTTTCTGTCTGATTTCTCAGACTTTTTATCTGATTTAGTGCTCAGTTCAGATAAAATAATTATAGTGGGTGATTTCAACATCCATGTAGATGCTGAGAATGACAGCCTCAACACTGCATTTACTCTATTGTTAGATTCAATTGGCTTCTCTCAAAATGTAAAGGAGCCCACCCACCACTTTAATCATACTCTGGATCTTGTCCTAACATATGGCATAGAAACTGAAGACTTAACAGTATTCCCTGAAAGCCCCCTCCTGTCTGATCATTTCTTAGTAACATTTACATTTACTTTAATGGATTACACAGCAGTGGGGAACAAGTTTAATTACAGTAGAAGTCTCTCTGAAAGTGCTGTAACTAAGTTTAAGGATCTAATTCCTTCATTGTTGTGCTCTTCAGTGCCATGTGCCAACACAGTGCAGAGCAGCTACCTAAACTCTGCTCCCAGTGAGGTCGATTATCTCGTCAATAGTTTTACATCCTCACTGCGTATAACTTTGGATACTGTGGCTCCTCTGAAAAGGAAAGCTTCAAATCAGAAGTGCCTGACTCCGTGGTATAATTCACAAACGCACAGCTTAAAGCAGATAACCCGAAAGCTGGAGAGGGAATGGCGTCTCACTAAATTAGAAGATGCTCATTTAGCCTGGAAAAAGAGTTTGTTGCTCTATAAAAAAGCCCTCCGTAAAGCTAGGACATCTTACTATTCATCATTAATTGAAGAAAATAAGAACAACCCCAGGTTTGTTTTCAGCACTGTAGCCAGGCTGACAAACAGTCAGAGCTCTGTAGAGCCGAGTATTCCTTTCACGTTAACTAGTAGTGACTTCATGGATTTCTTTACAAATAAAATTTTAGACATTCGAGAAAAAATTATTCATAACCATCTCAAAGATTATTCTTCATGTTCGGCTGCTTTCAGCACTGCTGGTATTTGTTTAGACTCTTTTGCTCCAGTTGATCTTTCAGAGTTAACTTCAATAGTTACTTCCTCCAAACCAGCAACATGTTTGTTAGATCCCATTCCTACTAGACTGTTCAAAGAAGTCTTTCCAATTATTGATGCTTCAATCTTAAAAATGATCAATCAGTCTTTATTAGTTGGCTATGTACCACAGACCTTCAAGGTGGCTGTAATTAAACCTCTGCTTAAAAAGCCATCACTTGACCCAGCTGTCTTAGCTAATTATAGGCCAATCTCCAACCTTCCTTTTCTCTCAAAGATTCTTGAAAGACTAGTTGTAAAACAGCTAACTGATCATCTGCAGAGGAACGGTTTATTTGAAGAGTTTCAGTCAAGTTTCAGAATTCATCACAGTACAGAAACAGCATTAGTGAAGGTTACAAATGATCTTCTTAGAGCCTCTGACAGTGGACTCATCTCTGTTCTTGTCCTGTTGGACCTCAGTGCAGCTTTTGATACTGTTGACCATAACATTTTATTACAGAGATTAGAGCTTGCTATAGGTATTAAAGGTACTGCACTGCAGTGGTTTGAATCATATTTATCTCATAGACTCCAATTTGTTCATGTAAATGGGGAGTCTTCTTCAGACAGTAAGGTTAATTATGGAGTTCCACAGGGTTCTGTGCTAGGACCAATTTTATTTACATTATACATGCTTCCCTTAGGCAGTATTATTAGAAAGCACTGCATCAATTTTCATTGTTATGCAGATGATACTCAGCTTTACCTATCAATGAAGCCAGATGACACACATCAATTAGTTAAACTGCAGGAATGTCTTAAAGATATTAAGGCCTGGATGACCTCTAATTTCCTGCTTCTAAATTCAGATAAAACTGAAATTCTTGTTCTCGGCCCCACAAATCTTAGAAACATGGTGTCTAACCACATACTTACTCTGGATGGCATTACTTTGGCCTCCAGTAACACTGTGAGAAATCTTGGAGTCATTTTTGACCAGGATATGTCCTTCAATGCACATATTAAACAAATATGTAGGACCGCTTTTTTGCATTTGCGCAATATTTCTAAAATTAGAAACATCCTTTCTCAGAGTGATGCTGAAAAGCTCATTCATGCATTTATTACTTCTAGGCTGGATTATTGTAATTCATTATTATCAGGCTGTCCTAAAAGCTTTCTGAAAAGCCTTCAGCTGATCCAAAATGCTGCAGCTAGAGTACTGACAGGGACTAGAAAGAGAGAGCAGATTTCTCCCATGTTGGCTTCTCTTCATTGGCTCCCTGTTAAATCTAGAATAGAATTTAAAATTCTTCTCCTCACATACAAGGTCTTGAATAATCAGGCACCATCTTATCTCAAAGACCTCATAGTACCATATCACCCCAACAGAGCACTTCGCTCTCAGACTGCTGGCTTACTTGTGGTTCCTAGGATACTTAAGAGTAGAATGGGAGGCAGAGCCTTCAGCTTTCAGGCGCCTCTTCTGTGGAACCAGCTTCCAGCTTGGATTGGGGAGACAGACACCCTCTCTATTTTTAAGATTAGGCTTAAAACTTTCCTTTATGATAAAGCTTATAGTTAGGGCTGGATCAGGTGACCCTGAACCATCCCTTAGTTATGCTGCTATAGGCCTAGTCTGCTGGGGGGTTCACATAATGCACTGTTTCTCATTCACCTTATTTACTTTGTTTATACTCCACTCTGCATTTAATCATTAATTGATATTAATCTCTGGCTCTTTTCCACAGCATGGCTTTCTCTCTCCTCAGCCCAACCGGTCGCGGCAGATGACTGCCCCTCCCTGAGCCTGGTTCTGCTGGAGGTTTCTTCCTGTTAAAAGGGAGTTTTTCCTTTCCACTGTCGCCAAGTGCTTGCTCATAGGGGGTCGTTTTGACTGTTGGGTTTTCTCGGTATTATTGTAGGGTCTTTACCCACAATACAAAGCGCCTTGAGGCGACAGTTTGTTGTGATTTGGCGCTATATAAATAAAATTGAATTGAATTGAATTGATCCATCTATTCTTGTTGAATGCCCTGTTGTTTTCAGTCACTTTGAACCTGTGTCTCTCCCGTTTCATGAGAAAATAATTTCTGATTTAGAAACCTCAGCCTGTCCCACTGATATCATCCTGACTCACTTATTCAAGGAAGTTTGGGACACCATCAGGCCTAATATATAGTCTATTATATACAGTAGTCTTGTTTCTGGTGTTGTTCCCTTATACTGTAAGCAAACAGTGGTGCAGCCATTAAAAAAAACAAATCTCGACACCTCAGTCCTTTCTAATTTTCGCCCAATCTCTAAACTCCCATTTATTTCTAAGATTTTAGAGAAGGTGGTTCTTCAGTTTCAGCCTTTTTTTTAGATACACATAAGATACTTGTGGTGTTTCCGTCTGGCTTTAAGGCACTTCACAGCACAGAATCTGCTCTTTTAAGAGTTTTTTATGATGTTTTATTGGCTACCAACTCTGGGGATTCTGTTATTTTAATGCTTTTAGATCTCACAGCTGCTTTTGACACTGTTGACCACAGTATTCTCACTTCTCACCTTGAGTGCTATGTGGGGGTAAAAAAAAGCATAGCTTTTAAGTAGTTTAAGTCATATCTGTCAGACAGACGTTTCAGAGTCAGTTTTGGAGGCTCAACTTCTTCCACTGCCCCCCTTTTATGTGGAGTTCCACAGGGGTCTGTTTTGGGGCCGATTCTATTTTCTTTATATTTACTTCCCCTAGGACCGATTTTGAAAAAAAAAAAATGTTATCTCCTTCCACTTCTATGCTGATGATTCCCAAATCTATCTGCCCCTGAGAGCTCTCTGAAAATGTTATTTGAATGTCCTAATGACATGAAAGTCTGGATAGCTTTAAACTTTTTGAATTTTAATGAAAGCAAGCCTGAGGTCATGATATTTAGACCCAGTAGTTTGAGCAGTACTGCAAAATTTGACCTGGGCCCACTTGATTCTTATGTGAGGCCCGTGGTAAATAACCTTGATGTGAAAATAGACTGTGATCTAAAGCTGGAGAAACAGATAAATTCTGTGGTGAGATCATTCTTTTACCAACTGAGGCTCCTTTCTAAGGTCAAGCCCTTCTTATCTTTTAATAATTTTGAAAGAGTTATAGATGCTTTTATTTCTACTAGACTTGACTACTCTAATGCCCTGTACATTGGTATAAACCAGTCCTCTCTTTCACGCCTTCGATTGGTCCAGAATGCAGCCGCTCACCTTAATAAAAGAACTCCTAAAACTGAGCATATCTCACCTGTGCTAGCCTCCCTTCACTGGCTCCCTGTGCATTTGAGGATTGATTTTAAGATTTTATTGTATGTTTTTAAATCTCTAAATGGGCTGGCCCCATCATACCTCATCGAACTCCTAACACTTTATGCTCCCTCTAGGTCACTGAGATCTGCTGACCAGCTACTTCTCAGTGTTCCTAAAACTAGGCTTAAGGGCAGAGGAGGACCAAGCTTTCTATGGCACGAGTTGCACTCCTTTGTTAGTTCAGCTTCCACTGTGCAAGTTTTTAAAGTGTGTCTTAAAACTTTTTTATTTTCTCTGTTGTTTTTTATATGTGCTTTATAAATAAATTTGGATTGGATTGGATTGGATACATAACCAACTAAAAGACTAAAGACTGATAATATTTAAGATTGAAGCATCAATTAATGGACTTCTTTGAGCAGTCTAGTAGGAATGAGGTCTAACAAACACATTGATGGTTTGTAGGTAGTAACTATTAATGTTAACAGTGAACTTCAATACTTAGAATAGAATGCCTCTATTTGTCATTATACAGAACGTACAATGAGATTGAAGGGCCACACCTGTTCAGTGCCATGCAATAGAAAGTCACACTTTCTAAAAATATAAAAGAATATACAGAAAATAAAACAGAATGTATAAAATATATACATTATAAAAAAATTATGATAGATAAGTATATACATATGAAGATGGTGAGTATTGCACTAGTGAATGAATATTGGATATTGCACAATATAGGAGTGATAGATATTGTTCAGTATGAATAATATAATATTGCACAGTTAGAGTGGGTGAGTGTGTGAGTTCAGGGTGGTGATTGCTCTGATGAAGAAACTGTTCTTGAGTCTGTTTGTTCTGACTTTGATGCTCCTGTAGCGCCTGCCAGAAAGCAGCAGGTCTAACAGGTCAAAGCCAGGGTGGGAGCTGTCCTTGATGATGTCTTTGGCTCTGCTGAGGCAGCAGGATGTTTAGATGTCCATCAGGGAGGGAGAGGGCAGCCAACAATTTTGTGTGCTGTCTTGACTACCCTCTGAAGCCTCCCCCTGTCTGCCTCAGTGCAGCTACCATACCATAATGTGATACAGTACTTCAGCAGGCTCTCAATGGATGAGCGGTAGAAGGTCCAAGTTGTTCTTCCTGAGGACCCTCAGGAAGTGAAGTCATTGATGAGCCTTCTTGATAACAGCTGTGATGTTATCTGTCCAACAGAGATCAGCAGAGATGACCTGAAGGTGTGGACCCTCTCCACACGGTCGCCACTGATGTAGAGGGGGGGCTGGGTCAGTCCTGTATTTCCTGAAGTCGATGGTGCTCTCTTTGATTTACATGATGTTCAGTGACACAAAAAAAGTTTCAGTTCTGTTTGTTTGTTTGTTTAAATGAAGCTCCTGTAGCTCCTGCCAGAAAACAGCAGGTCTAACAGTTCAAAGCCAGGGTTGGAGCATCTGCAAGTATTAGTGGTAAGTAAGTATTAGGTAACTGTTGAAAGGTATGATTATTGTAATTTCACAGATGGTGTATTTTATATTACAAAAACTGGTAAATTACAGAAAGTAATGAACAAACAAATGTACTATATTCTATTCTTCTGCTGTAGCTCAGAAGGTAGAGCAGTTAACTACTAATCAGAAGGTTGGTAGGTCAGTGCTCCAGTCTGCATGGCAACGTTTCCTTTGGCAAGATACTAAACCCCAAGTTGCACTCTGATACTTTCAGTGGATTATGAATGTTAAATAGAAGCAGTTAGGCATCAAAAATATGAAATTACAGGCTTGTATCATCACAAAGATAATCAGTATAGCATACTAACTTATGTATCACTACTGTTTTTAAAAAAAGTTTGTAACACTTAAAATATGAAAATATTTGTGTAATTACTTAGTTTTTTGTAATATAAATGTATAATTAAGAAGTAAAAGGATTAAATCAGAAACATTCTACAATCAAACAGGTTGCAGATTTTAGCTTTGAACAGAAACAAGGAAAGTAAGGTGGGCACTCTGCAATGCAACCTCAACAGCCTTAACCTTTAAATCAGCACACGGAGAGGCCATTGCAGATCATGGCACACTTATAAGGGGACAGTGTGGAATTTTCAACTTTGTAAGAGAAGATGGAGACTTTTCTCAAATTGCTAGCAACAAGGAAACAATTTGGGGAGGGAAACAATCCCTTTACAGTTTGAACCAGGTGAAGGACAAATGGACCTTACAAGACCAATCAGTGTTTACTTTCAGATTAACACGGGACATGGATGCAGGAACATTCTAAAATTGTTGTTGTAAGAGCAACAATAGCTAATTTTGAAGGAGGAAAAAGGGCCATTTACAGTCAACAGTGGGGACAACAGTACACAGTAAATGGAAAATGGACTAGTTCTTATATAGCGCTTTTCTACTCAGTCAGAGCACTCAAAGCGCTTATACAACCTGTTTGCATTCACCCATGCACTCCCATTCATACAAGCACTTCCATTTTTATGAAGCTAAGTGCTTTTAATTACCTAACATTCACTCACATTCATACTCCGACAGAACGGTCGGAGAGCAACTTGGGGTTAAGTATCTTGCCCAAGGATACATTGGCATGTAGCCCGGAGTAGCCAGGATTCGAACCGCTGACCTTCCGATCAGTAGGTGACCTGCTCTACCTACTGAGCTACAGCCACAGTGCCTCTGCAAGCTGAAAATTTCATGTCCATAGGATGATGGCTATCACTTAATGCCCTTTTCCTGTTGCCACTAGGTGGCAATATGACTGTGACTAAATAAGTTGGATAAAAGGTAGAGCAGAGGTCTCAAACTTCAAGCCTGCGGGCCACTCCCCCTCCCAATCCCGTCGCTTCCAGCCCGCTAATTGATGTCAAAAGTATAATGCAACTAAGCCCTTTGAGTTACTTTTTTTTTTTTTTTTTTTTTTTGCTTTTCCTTCCAATTAAAACAACCATTTTTCATGTAATTTAAATCAGAGGTCCCCAGGAACTGGATTCTCTCTGTTTCATCCATCTATGACTCACTCTTGATGCGTGTCACATGCTTCCCATGCCTGTTGAAAGGCCGCCACTGTTAGTGGCATTATAGCAAAGTGGAAGCAATTGGGAATGACACTAACTCAGCCACAAAGTGGTAGGCCAGCTGCATTCAAGACTTACATCACCAAGTGCAATGCAAAGAGTCAGATGCAGTGGTGTAAAGCATACCGCCACTGGACTCTAGAGGTGTGTGACATGTTCTCTGGAGTGACAAAACACGCTTCTTCATCTGGCAATATGATGAACAAGTCTGTGTTTGGCAGTTGCAAGGAGAATGGTACTTGTCTGACTACATTGTGCCAGTTGTAAAGTTTGATGGAGGGGGGATTATGGTGTGGGGTTGTTTTTCAGGAGTTGAGCTTGGCCCCTTAGTTCAAATAAAAGGAACTCTTAAATGGCACATATCATGCTTTTAAATTCTTCCTTTTCATATGTAAATCATTCACTTGTGGTCTATATAAAGTAGAACTGCAATGCTTTGGTATGAATTCCTCTTTATTGTAGCTCGACAGACCCCTCGTTTACCCTTTTTCCTGAGGCGTGTCTTAGAGCAGTTCGTTTTGGTGCGGTCTCTTTAAATGTGAATGAGACATTTCATGCCCTGCCCCCTCCAGGTCTCAGAGCATTCCACTCTACCACATTCAACCATTTTTGTAGTTTGATAGCTGCGATATGGTTATCTACTGGCAGAGAAACAGGAACTTCGAAGATGCTCTGATGCCAGGGGCAATGTAAGGAATCGTGTGGGTTAATACACCCAACAACCAAACATTTTGACTTATCTACTTGCAACTTTGGCATAACTGAACTTGGACTACAAAATTGCTGCGAGAAAAAAATGGCAGATTCATGAAATCGGTAAGCTGGAAGTCCATGCCCTTGTTTAGCAGTTCCACAGCAAATACTGTGACATAACAGATAAGAAAATGTAATGGGGAATAAAGAAAAGTGAACAGCCTGAAAAATATGATCCAAAAAGAATGTAAAGATATCTACGCAGCACCTTAGAGAGCAAATTTAAATTTTCTGCACTCCTACACACTCAAAGTACACAAAAAATTTATTTAAGGACTAAAAAAGTGGATTTTGCATGATATGGCCCCTTTAATGCTTCAGCATTCCAAGACATTTTGGACAAGTTCATGCTCCCAACTTTGTGGGAACAGTTAGGGGATGATCCCCTCATGTTCCAACATGACTGCGTACCACTGTACAAAGCACGGTCCATAAAGATACGGATGAGCAACTTTAATGTGGAAGAACTTGACTGGCCTGCACAGAGCCCTAACCTCAACTTGACACAACACCTTCAGGATGAATTAGAGCAGAGACTGCGAGCCAGGCCTTCTCATCCAACATCAGTGATACTGCAATACACAGTATCAACTGAACATTGTTTGAACTCCACAGCCTACCTAAAGGGCCCAATGTGTGCCAAGAAAATATCCTCTACACCATTATACCACCACCAGCCTGAATAATTGATAGAAGGAAGGATGGATCCATTGTATCATGCTGTTTATGGCAAATTATAACCCTACCATCCAAATGTTGTAAAAGCTCAATTCAGTTCAATTCAATTCAATTTTATTCATATAGTGCCAAATCACAACACTCTTAAGTATCCTAGGAACCACAAGTAAGCCAGCAGTCTGAGAGCGAAGTGCTCTATTTGGGTGATATGGGACTATGAGGTCTTTGAGATAGGATGAGGCCTGATTATTAAAGACCTTGTATGTGAGGAGAAATCGAGACATACTCTGTGAGAGCAGGCAGTGTTTTTTTAATCTTCTGTCGTCTAATTTTGGTGAGCCCATGGGAATTGTATCCTCAGACTCCTGTTCTTCGCTGACAGGTCTTCTGCTGTTGACATCAACATCAACACATCAAACCTCACATCAGAGGTTTGATGTGTTGGGTATTCAAAAAAGCCCTTCTGATTTGGCAAAGACATGGACAATGCAATCTGTAGAGGTGTGACTGGAAAGAGCCTACTCAATCTAAACCTAAGCAGAGTTCTGTTACTGGACTTCTACACAAAACACAGCTGTGACACCATGACACCCTAGGTTACAGTCAGTCAATTTTCATAGAGTCAGATCTGTGGCCACATGGACACTTGGACACTCGGATGAAGACAGTAGGTGACCTGTCAACTGATCACCACTGATAGTAAGTCGGATGAGGTGGTGGGGCTTGGCACACCCAGATGTATAGTGAGGCGCGTGGGTGGCAGCATGGTGGTGCGGTGGCTGGCTCTCTCTGGGTACTCTGGCTTTCTCCCACAATCCAAAGACATGCAGTTAATTTCAGGTTTAGGTTAACTGGTGATTCTCAATTGCAGATAGGTGTAAGTGCAAAACATTTGTCTCCCTGTGTTAGCCCTGTAACAGATTGTACCCTGAATATGCTGGGATAGCCTCTTGTCCCTTGCAAACTGAAGAAGATGGATGGATTGACTGGGAGCATCTGGCAGAGGCCCTGGTCCACAAGAGGAAGAGTCTATCTGTTAGTCAATTGGCAGATCCAGGAGAAACAATGTAGTTTTCATTCTAACATGGAACAGTGAATACGCTCTTTAATCTCTCAAAGATAGGATAAACACCTGCAATGGTGCAGGGGCATTTATCCAGCCATTCTACTTTGTGGACTTGGCAAAGGCATTCAATAATGTCCCTAAGAGCATCCTGTGTGCATGTGTGCCAGTAGGGCAGGGGCTGCCCTTTGTCATAAATTCTCTTCAATATTTTTTATGGACAGAATTTCTAGCCTAAGCAAAATGGAATAAAGTTTCTACTTTGGTGGTCTCAGGATCTTGTCTCTGCTCTTTGCAGATGAGGTGGTTCTGTAGGGTTCATCTGGTGGTGGTCTCCACCTCACACTAGGACCATTTGCAGCTGAGTGTGAAATGGAAGGAATGAGAATCACCACTTCTGAGTCTGAGGCTATGGTTCTCAGCAGGAATAGGGTGGAGTGCCCACTTTGGGTCAGGGAAGAGTTGCTGCATCAAAAGGAGGAGTAAGTGTCTTGGGGTCCTGTTTTTAAATGAAGAGATGGATTGCTG
Source organism: Archocentrus centrarchus (assembly GCF_007364275.1). Classification (NCBI taxonomy): domain Eukaryota; kingdom Metazoa; phylum Chordata; class Actinopteri; order Cichliformes; family Cichlidae; genus Archocentrus; species Archocentrus centrarchus. The sequence goes on from NW_022060258.1 coordinate 1,020,681, forward strand.
CTTCAGTTCTCGTCTCCTGGTGAAGAGAGAGCCAAACATGAAAGCGAACCTGTCAGTTTAATGGTTAATGTGTGTTCCTAATCTCAGCTATGGTTACAAGCTTTAGGTAATGACTGAAAGAATGAGATCACGGATACAGCAGTGGAAATAAGTTTCTTTTGAAGGGGTGGGATCAGCCTTAGTTAAAGGGTGAGGAATTCGGTAATTCAGTAGGGATGCAGAGCAGAGCTGCTGCTTCTCACATCTAAAGGAGCCAGTTGAAGTGGTTTGGGCATCTGACTAGGATGACTCCTGGGCACCTATTGCGTCAGGTACTCCGAGCATGTTTTACTGAAAGTTGGTCCTGGGGCGGTCCAAGGATATGCTGGAGAAATGATATCTCTTGGCTGGCTTGAGAATGCCCAGGGGCCTCGCTTGATGAAATAGAGGAGGTGACTGGGGAGTTGGGGAGCTTCTCTGCTTAGGCTGCTTACCCTGTGACCTGGCCCAGGATAAGCAGAAGAAAATGGATGGTTGTTTGGAGTATAACATGCAATGTTCATAATGCATGATGCACATTGCCACACACTTCAGCAGCATTTAAACTGCAATTCATTAGAGAAGAATGCGATTAGTGGTTTCAAATACCTTTGTTTAGACAGTTTTTGACATTGTCCATTAAACAGTTCTTAAATTTAACTTGATATCTGAGTGTTTCTTAGTTTTGAACTAGTCGATGAGTCTATATTTTCCCTTGTTTATTTGACTATGAAAGTAATTGCCATGAACATCACTAACTTCCCCAATCGTGCTATAGATAGTCCTTTCCTCTTTGTCCTCCTTCAAGCTTGGGTCCTCTACCAGAAGCCTGGGAATCTGAGCTTCCTGCATTATCTTAGCTGTTCCTAGGACTGCACTCTTCTTGGATGTCATTTCTGTAATCTGCTGGAGCCACTCTCCCAGTTTGAGGGATGTTGCCTTCACTTTCCACATCCTCTCTAGCTCTTCTCTTGGCCCTTGGTATTTCTCAAGCTTCTTGTGCTGCTCCTTCTTGATGCTCCCATTGCTTGGTATTGCTACATCTGTCACTATGGCTTTCTTCCTGTATACTATAGCAGCCACTATGGTGTTCCATGTATGTCCTGCTTGCTAGTATCTTGCACACTGCTGCTATCTGCTGCATTGCCCAGCCTTCATCAATCTTGTGCTTAGAGCGTGCCTCTGTGCTGTCTTTCAGCCCAGCTTTATCCAGCTATTGGTAGGTTTTTTTAATATCAGCCACTTCTTCTGTCTACCAGTGGCACATACCTTGCAGGTGCCTGTCCTTCTGATAGACAAATTTTGAAGTATTTTAAATGGTAAGTAGACTGGTTCTATATAGCACTTTTCTACTCTAGGTTGAGCACTCAAAGTGCTTTACACAACATGCCTCATTCACCCCATTCATAAAAATACTTCTTTCTTAGCGTAAGTGCTTTCTGTCTAACATTCACACTCCGACAGTTCCTTTGGAGAGCAACTTGAGGTTCAGTAACTTGCCCAAAGACACTTTGGCACGCAGGGTGGAGCAGCCAGGGTTTGACCCACCAATAGTAGGTGACCTTCTCTACCTCCTGAGCTACAGCCACCCTCACGTTAACCTTTTATAGTTAACAAGGCACTAGTATGTATATTGAAATAAAGCACTAAAAGTATGTAACCAGCTTTAGATAAGTATTGATGAAATCTCCATTAGGTAAGGTTGTTGTTTTGTACACACTGTCCTCTGAGCTCTACAAAAAGCGGAAGTATGACTACCGTTTCCATAGAGTGACTGCAGAAGAACAGCACACATACACACATACATAAAGAATACTATGTTGCTTTTTTTGTTTTTGGCAAAGTTTCTGGGGAAAACCTGGTCTGGTTAGGAGAGACGGCATCCATCCCACTTTGGATGGAGCAGCTCTCATTTCTAGAAATCTGGCCAAATTTATTAACCCTCCTAAAACCTGACTACCCAGGGTTGAGACCAGGAAGCAGAGTTGCAGTCTTACACGCCTCTCTGCAGCTTCTCTCCTCCTGCCATCCCCCCAAAACCCCATCCCCATAGAGTCGGTGCCTGCTCCCAGACCACCAAAAAACAAAGCTAAAATCAGCAAAAAGCTATTTAAGTATAAAAATTCAAAAACAATAAATAATACAGCTTCATCAACTGCACCAAAAAATAAAACAATTAAATGTGGATTGTTAAACATTAGGTCTCTCTCTTCCAAGTCGCTATTAGTAAATGATTTAATAATTGATCAACGTATTGATTTATTCTGCCTTACAGAAACCTGGTTACAGCAGGATGAATATGTTAGTTTAAATGAATCAACACCCCCGAGTCACAGTAACTGTCAGAATGCTCGAAGCACAGGTCGAGGAGGAGGATTAGCTGCAATCTTCAATTCCAGCTTATTAATTAATCAAAGACCCAGACAAAGTTTTCATTCTTTTGAAAGCCTGACTCTTAGTCTTGTCCATCCTAATTGGGAAAATCAATAACCTGTTTTATTTGTTATTATCTATCGTCCACCTGGTCCTTACTCAGAGTTTCTGTCTGATTTCTCAGACTTTTTATCTGATTTAGTGCTCAGTTCAGATAAAATAATTATAGTGGGTGATTTTAACATCCATGTAGATGCTGAGAATGACAGCCTCAACACTGCATTTAATCTATTGTTAGATTCAATTGGCTTCTCTCAAAATGTAAAGGAGCCCACCCACCACTTTAATCATACTCTGGATCTTGTCCTAACATATGGCATAGAAACTGAAGACTTAACAGTATTCCCTGAAAGCCCCCTCTGTCTGATCATTTCTTAGTAACATTTACATTTACTTTAATGGATTACACAGCAGTACGGAATAAGTTTTATTACAGTAGAAGTCTTTGTGAAAGTGCTGTAACTAAGTTTAAGGATCTAATTCCTTCAGTATTATGCTCTTCAGTGCCATGTGCCAACACAGTGCAGAGCAGCTACCTAAACTCTGCTCCCAGTGAGGTCGATTATCTCGTCAATAGTTTTACATCCTCACTGCGTATAACTTTGGATACTGTGGCTCCTCTGAAAAGGAAAGCTTCAAATCAGAAGTGCCTGACTCCGTGGTATAATTCGCAAACGCACAGCTTAAAGCAGATAACCCGAAAGCTGGAGAGGGAATGGCGTCTCACTAAATTAGAAGATGCTCATTTAGCATGGAAAAAGAGTTTGTTGCTCTATAAAAAAGCCCTCCGTAAAGCTAGGACATCTTACTATTCATCATTAATTGAAGAAAATAAGAACAACCCCAGGTTTCTTTTCAGCACTGTAGCCAGGCTGACAAAGAGTCAGAGCTCTGTAGGGCCAAGTATTCCTTTCACGTTAACTAGTAGTGACTTCATGGATTTCTTTACAAATAGAATTTTAGACATTAGAGAAAAAATTATAAAATAACCATCTCAAAGATCATTCTTTATGTTCGGCTGCTTTCAGCACTGCTGGTATTTGTTTAGACTCTTTCGCTCCAGTTGGTCTTTCAGAGTTAACTTCAATAGTTACTTCCTCCAAACCAGCAACATGTTTATTAGATCCCATTCCTACTAGACTGTTCAAAGAAGTCTTTCCAATTATTGATGCTTCAATCTTAAAAATGATCAATCAGTCTTTATTAGTTGGCTATGTACCACAGACCTTCAAGGTGGCTGTAATTAAACCTCTACTTAAAAAGCCATCACTTGACCCAGCTGTCTTAGCTAATTACAGTATAGGCCAATCTCCAACCTTCCTTTTCTCTCAAAGATTCTTGAAAGAGTAGTTGTAAAACAGCTAACTGATCATCTGCAGAGGAACGGTTTATTTGAAGAGTTTCAGTCAGGTTTCAGAATTCATCACAGTACAGAAACAGCATTAGTGAAGGTTACAAATGATCTTCTTAGAGCCTCTGACAGTGGACTCATCTCTGTGCTTGTCCTGTTGGACCTCAGTGCAGCTTTGATACTGTTGATCATAACATTTTATTACAGAGATTAGAGCATACTATAGGTATTAAAGTTACTGCACTGCAGTGGTTTGAATCATATTTATCTAATAGACTCCAATTTGTTCATGTAAATGGGGAGTCTTCTTCACACACTAAGGTTAATTATGGAGTTCCACAGGGTTCTGTGCTAGGACCAATTCTATTTACATTATACATGCTTCCCTTAGGCAGTATTATTAGAAAGCATTGCATCAGTTTTCATTGTTATGCAGATGATACTCAGCTTTATCTATCAATGAACCCAGATGACACACATCAATTAGTTAAACTGCAGGAATGTCTTAAAGACATTAAGGCCTGGATGACCTCTAATTTCCTGCTTCTAAATTCAGATAAAACTGAAGTTCCACAGCTTGCCTTTGTTTCTCTCCCCTCAGCCCAACTGGTCACAGCAGATGACTGCCCCTCCCTGAGCCTGGTTCTGCTGGAGGTTTCTTCCTGTTAAAAGGGAGTTTTTCCTTCCCACTGTCGCCAAGTGTTTGCTCACAGGGGGTTGTTTTGATTGTTGGGTTTTCTCTGTATTATTGTAGGGTCTTTACCCACAATACAAAGCACCTTGAGGCCACTGTTTGTTGTGATTTGGCGCTATATAAATAAAATTGAATTGAGTTGAATTGAAAAATTGAAGTAATAATTTAATAAAAGTGGCAATAATAATCACAATAAACATAGCAAACTGTAAGTTGATTTTAAAAAAAGTAAAGTGAAACGTACTCCTTCAGCCTTAATTACCCAATACTCTAACACCTAATTAAACCAAACATTTATTATAATGTTTATGTTTCTATGTTGAATATTAAATAACATTATCACTGAATCACTAATGTTTGTCTGGTTGATGTGATGACATTGCATGAATTGATAGTGCCCGTAGTCTTACTCACTTCAGTGTTTTTGACTCAGATTATGTAATTTTAATAAATGTTTTTGTTAAGCAAAGCTAAACACTACGCATGCCCTTCTCATCACAAAGTAGTCCCAGTCTAAACTGTCTACTCTCCTCACAACTGCATAGTAGCTTCATATTATGTGGAGCACTAAAAGTAGCCTTTACCCTTCTGTAGCCCTTACCATCAAGCTATTGCCAATCTTCAGTACCATTGCAGATGGACAAGATGATTGTGTATGTTTGGTAGTAGTATCAAAATCCAGAAATAAACATATTGCAATACTAAAACCAATAAAACAGGGAAACAATTTAAATATGTTTTTGTTTCTTCTTTTAGTGACTACTCCTGATCAGGCAGTCTACAGGTACAAGTGCATTATGAAAAGATACCAGCAACTCAAATATCACCACATGGACAAGACAACCCCATGACTTACCGCCATCATTGCTGAGGTATAGTATGTGCAATGCATCTAAAATTGATGTCTTGCAAAATTTTATGCACAAATGACATGGCCACTCTATTTTTTTATTATTAATAGGGACATGGTCCCCATGTATCATTAAAGGTATGACATTATGGAAACAAAGATGCCTAAATGCCTTTTATTTTACTGGAATGTTATTAAATTAACAGTTGTTACTTTTAAAAATCTGGCCCTTTACATTAATTTTGTAATGCCGTTTCTATAATTGTTGCAGTTTCGTATCCCTTGTACATTTAACACTTGTTATGTCTTTGTTGTCACTGCTGCTATCGTACTCCTTTCACAGATTTTACAGCATCCTCCAGAATAAATAGATGTGGACACTTCTTACCCATCATATTAACAACTCACATCTCACATTCACTACAAATCAACAGCAGCGAGAGTAAATTTGCTACTCCTCGGCCATTTATATTTGAAGTCTTCTGAAACTTGCCATAAACAATCTTTGGGCAAGGCTCTACAAAACAGGGGAGACAGATTTTATTTTATTTTTTAAGTTAATTTTCAAAATTTGTAAAAAAAAGAAAAAAAATTAAAACTAAATATGAGCTCAATGATGGTTGACCTACAGCCAAATTATTATCCGTTCCAATGTATCACATTGCATATTGTATATGTAAAGCATTTGAGAGCAGAGCTCAATAAGCTCATGTCTCATGTTTATTCCTGATTTATTGCTAAGTGTTGATGTTCTTCAAATCTGCTAAAGTTGCAGTGTGTACAAATTTTTAGAGTTAAATGTCAGTACATTGCAGGCAAATGAGTTCTGTTTTCGGAAGCCTCCCAATTCAAATGCATAATTCAATTCAATTTATTTATATAGCACCAAATCACAACATCACCTCAAGACACTTTATGTTGTAAGGTAAAGACAATACAATAATACAGAGAAAACACAACGATCATGAACAGCACTTGGCAACAGTGGGAAGGAAAACAGCTTTTAACAGCTCCGGCTGAACCAGGCTAAGGGAGGGGCAGTCATCTACTGTGACCAGTTGTGGGAGAGAGGACAAATAATATGTTATGGAATAGAGCCAGAAATTGATTATAACTAGTGATTAAATGCAGAGTGGACAATAAAAAGAGGTGAATGAAAAGAAACACTCAATGCATTATGGGAACCCCCAAGAAGCTTAGGCCTATTGCAGCATAACTAAGGGATGGTTTAGGGTCACCTGATCCAGCCCTAAGTATAAGCTTTATCAAAAAGGAAAGTCTTAAGCTTAATCTTAAAAATAGAGAGGGTGTCTGACCACTGAAGCTGGGAGCTGGTTCCACAGAAGACGGGCATGAAAGATGAAGGCTCTGCGTTCCATTCTACTCTTAAGTATCCTAAGAACCACAAGTAGTGAGTGAGTGAAGTGCTCTATTGGGGTGATATGGTACTATGAGGTCTTTGAGATAAGATGGGGCCTGATTATTCAAGATCTTGTATGTGAGGAGAAGAATTTTAAATTCTAATTTGGATTTAAGAGGGAGCCAATGAAGAGAAACCAATATAAGAGAAACATGCTCTCTCTTTCTACTTTTTCTCTGTACGTTCACTGCGGCATTTTGTATCAGCTGAAGGCTTTCCCAGGAGCTTTTAGGACAGCCTGATAATAATGGATTACAATAATCCAGTCTAGAAGTAATAAATGTGTGAATTCACTTTTCAGCAACACTCTGAGACAGGATGTTTCTAATTTTAGAAATATTGCACAAATGCAAAAAAGCTGTCCTTCATATTTGTTTAATATGTGCACTGAAAGACATATCATGGTCAAAAATTAATCCAAGATTCCTCATAGTGTTACTGGAGGCCAAAGTAATGCAGGAAAACGAAATTATTTATACATTTTTTTTAAAGCCTGTCATGTCTGGCACTGTTTGCAAACAGAATTGTGATCTGAATGCATTGTTGTGCCAAACATATTTATTCTTCCAAGATAAGCTCTATAGAGTCTCTATAAGCTTTTCTTGTTAATGTTTTGTGTTTTTGTTGTTTGTTTGTTTGTTTGTTTTATTTCATTTATTTATTTATCTGTGTACATATACATTTAATTCCAGTGGACAGGCTGGGGGAGAAGAAGAAAAAAAAAAGAGAGAGAGAGAGAGGGGAGAAAACAGAAAAAGAGGACAGAGCACCACTACACTAACCAAAACAATTCAAATGCTGCAACTGCAAAAAAAAAAAAGAAAAAAGACAACATACCAAAACAGAACAAGCAATACCTGGAAAAATAACTATGTGGAAAAGGCACAACAAAATGAAGCATGGTTGTATAAGAACAACAATTTTGTTATGCTGTGATTGCGTTAGTGTCTGTGTCATGGAATGCACTTACCAACGAGGGCAGAAAGCCGCCGCTCCACCCACAAGGAGCCAGAGGCAGGCAGAGAAGGACCCAGGAAATCCGAGCCATCCGCAGCCCATCAAGAGCCACGAAAACCCGCGGCAGCACATTCCAGCGACAACCGCATACCCACCCCAGCAGAGGGGAGAGGGAGGTCCCAGATGGAGCCCCCCCAGTCGAGGGGCAAGGGCCCCAGGGAATTCGAGGCATCAGGAAACCGGCCTCCCTAGAGGCCAGCCCCCCGTGCAGGCCGGCGGCAGGGCCCCAGGGCCCAGGTGCCCAAGAACCGCCCAACAAACCGCAGAGCCCCCCCCCCACGCCGGAGAAGCCCAAGCCGCCCCGGCCCACAGCCCCCAGGAGAGCAGGTCGACACCCACGCCAGAACATCCAGCCCGGCCCAGGAACCCCAAGGCACCCACACCCCGGGGAAGCGGGGGACGCAGGAGCGACCACCGAGAAGCAGCCGGGAGGCAAGGCACAAGAAGGCCCAGATTCAGGTCCAGCCATGCACACACGTATGCACACACACTCACCCACATATGCTCATGCGCACACACACACACACACACACACACACACACACACACACTCACACACACACACACACAACCCTACCCACACGCATTTACCCACCCAAATACACCCACGAGGACTGTGACAAATGCACATTCATCCACATCTATCCACCCTCTGAGGCCAGGGCAAGTAGACACCCTACCCGGGCCAACAGCGCCCCCACGATGCTGCCAGCCTGGCACCCGAAGCACCACCCGACTCCCACCCCGGGCGAGGTGCAGGAAATCCAGGTGTGGGATGGCCCACCCCACCCCACCCCCCACGCAAATTATAAATGTTGAAGTGTATGACTTCGTGTTTGTGAATGCATGAAGTGTCTAAGATGCAGTTAAAATTGAGGGGACAGCTGTGCCTCAAGCATCCATGGGTGCTCGAACTCACCACCCCCTCAAAGCCCTTAATGTCTAAAGTGCCATTAAAATTGGGGGGCTGACGGTAGACTGGACCAGAGTGGGGCCATCACAGTGGCCCCCTCTCATCAGGTGAGAGGGGGCCACGTGGACCCGGGGCCCCGGTGACAGCACCATGGAGCACCACAGCCCCTGCCACAGAGGGCAGCATGCTCCACTCCAGATACTCATTCACTCAACGAGGGACACAAACAAGAGACAAGACAACCTGACCTGAATTGGGAAAACGGTGCCCCGAAAACGAAATTAGAGGTCATCCAGGCCTTTATGTGTTTAAGACATTCATGCAGTTTAACTTCTTGGTGTGTCATCTGGCTTCATGGATAGATAAAGCTGGGTATCATCTGCATAACAATGAAAATATATGCAATGATTTCTAATAATACTGCATAATGTGATGTCTCAGTGTGATGCTGAAAAACTAGTTCCTGTTAAATTATTATGAAATGTGCTTTTTAAAAAATATTACATAAAAGGTATTTACATGTATAAAAACAGTGACTTAAAATTGTAGAAATATAATGTTATTGGTTGGGTTTCATAGCATAAGTTAGAGATGACATTTAGTCTTACAGTTACAACTCTTAAACAATTAGGCCACACATACTCCCTGTGCCTCAACATTTAATTGTTATCAAATAGACTACAAGAGAAAACTTCTAATAATTTGTTATAAAAAAACAATAAAAGTGCCCTGTTTCAAAGGATCTTAAAGTGCCATAAAAACAAAACACAACGTGTACCAATTAAGCAAGGGTACCAAAATTTAGAGTCACACTGAGCATGGCAACTTTCCCTAGTGCTGTAGACACCTGGAGATGTTGGACACTTGTAGAGAGTAAAGTTATTTTTCAATCCAGGTACTGCTGACAACAGGTACAGTTCAGGATCTCTGTGAAACACAAAGAAATGATTCGCCACCCTCAAGGAACGATGGCCAAAGTCTATAGCTTTATTTTATCTTCTGGTTGGAGGACGTCATTCAGTTTGAACAGGTAGTCCAGCTCAGGATTGCACGTCTATAGGTGAGGTTGCAAGAAGTTTTGCTGTGTCTCCACGCACAGTCTCAAAGAGCGTGGTAAAGAAACCAAGAGATGGGCTATTACACAGAGAGAGCAGTACAGGACAGGACTGTAGAAGGGCAGCAACTGAGCCGCAGGACCAATGTCTCCTTCTTTGTGCACGGAGGAACTGAACAAACACTGTCAGTCCTTTAGTGGGACTTGTACTTACAGCTCAGTATCAGATCGATTGGCCTTTCCCAGAGAAACCAGCTAGTCTGCCAATGAAATTCCATTCTCTTCATGGATGAGAGCAGGTTGACACATATTTAAGGGAAAGATGACCACAAGCCGCCTGCTCAGGGTTTTCTTCCTTTTTTCATTTTTGGCTGAGATTTATCTTGAAGAGGCATCTGTCAAATTAAATACAAAAAAACAATAATCAGCAACAAAACCTGGACTTTACTGTAAAATACTTTTTATATAAATTACCAATAAAGCAGCATAAAAGTGGGAATTTGCAAAGAGCATTTTTGTGTATTAGGAGTCTGCACGTTATTCAGTGCCCAAAGAAGTTAGGTTACCGTCCATCCATCCATTCTCTTCCAGTTATCCTGTTCAGTGTCACAGGGGAGCTGGAGCCTTTACCAGCTGTCATAGGGTGAGAAGTTAGGTTACATTTGTAATAATTAAAAATGAATAATCTCTGTATTGCCTGTACATTTTATTCTGGTCACAGCTTTTTGCATTTGCATATGCATTTCTGATCTGTTATGGAATGTGGAATGAGAGTAATGCAAATGCAGTACCACACACACAGACCAGTATCTCTTTGACTCCCACCACCCTCTGGAACACAAACTTGGGGTGATCAGGACCCTACAACACCGTGCGGAAAGTGTTCCCTCTAAGGCAGAAGGGAAGCATAAGGAACACACACACATTAAGAAAGCCCTCAAAACATGCGGTTACCCCAACTGGGCCTTCATCAAATCAGCTAAGATGCACAGGAATGAAGGCCAAACACAAACTACAGAGAATAGGAAGGACAAGAGGAACAACATTGTCATCCCATATGTGTCAGGCTTGTCAGAGAAACTCAGAAGAATTTTCTCCAAGCATGACATCTCAGTATACTTCAAACCAAGTCACACCCTAAGACAAAAACTGGTTCATCCCAAGGACAAACCCGCCAAACACAAGATCAGCGATGTAGTGTATGCTGTTCAGTGCAGTGAAGAGTGCTCGGACCTCTACATTGGTGAAACCAAACAGCCTCTTCACAAACGAATGGCACAACATAGAAGAGCCACCTCGACAGGACAAGATTCAGCAGTACATCTGCATCTGAAGGAAAAAGGGCACTCTTTTGAGGATGCCAATGTTCACATTTTGGACAGGGAAAACAGATGGTTTGAAAGAGGAGTGAAAGAAGCCATCTATGTCCACTGTGAACAACCATCATTGAACAGAGGAGGTGGATTACGTCACCAACTTTCCCCCGCTTACAGTGCTGTCCTGCGCTCCCTTCCCAGACGTCTCAACCCCCATTCACACCTTTGTTCCAGTGACCTCAATAGGCCACGGGAAACAATGGAGCGGAGTCCTAAATTGGTTTCAACTGAAACCACTGATTAAATATGACCCACGCCCCCTTCACACCTGGGCACATGTGTTCACGCACATGATCAATAGAGGGTCATAACCACCTCCAGGGGACTACGCCCACAGGGGTTTAAATACCTGGGTCTCTCCACCATTTGGTTGAGAACTGAAGAAGCCTTTCGGATGAGAGGTGAAACGTCTTCAAGAAACAAAAAGAAGTCCAGTCGCCTTTTTCAAGCTCCAGAGACTACTATGACCTGGATGACTGAGAATCTACACAGACAAATGCAGTACTGAAAACTAACCTTTACTTAGGATGTATGCAGAAGTCCACAGAGGGAAAACTAAACAGGAAAATCCAAACTTCTTCAGAGAACAGTGAGCACATGAGTGGAGCTTAAGTAATAGCCTGAAAAAGAACAAAAGGAATAGGCTATAAATGTACATAAGAGAATTAAGGGAAGTGTACACAACTGTGTAGCAATGTACAGCCGAAACTATTCAATACAATGATACAAAGGAAGCAAAATTAAATGGAAGACATGGGAGAAAAATGACTACCAAAATATAACAGGAAGTGAGGACAAGAAAATGCAGAGACAAGAACTTGTAATTAACACTAAAGGACGAGATGGAAGGAACACTGAGGGAAGAACTTAAAGTATATAATTATGACTAGATTAACTTTGTACATTTCATGTGGGTCAATAAAGGTCTCTGCAAAGTCTCACATTGTGACACAGAATATTAAAGCTGATGGTGACAGCAAATGAGACATTTGAAAGCATTGTAATCTTTGATGTGAGACTTGCAACCTGCTATACAACATGGATGTTTCATGTTGTATGGATAACCTGTTATGGTTTTCACAGAAACACCACAGCTAAAGTGTGATTTCTGAACATCTTTAAAATATTTATAGTGCAAACTCACCTTTGCACAATGCCCCTTGACACCAACAAGTCATATAAATTGCTAACATTACCTCAGACATTAGTGTTGCTAGCAAACTGACTCTCAATACCATGAGATGGAAGAGTTGGTTTAATTATAAGCAAGAGCAGTCATTTATTTTTTTTCTCGCTCTTCTGGAGTTCAGCCACATGTACATCATTGAAATCTGTGTGAAGGGGAAATGTGTAAATGTTTATGATGCAGAAGAATGAATGAAAATGCACGGGGAAGGTGTTTTTAAAGTATTATTGGCTGCTCAGTTCCTGGAGTAATGTTTAGTGCCTTAGTATTGTCAGGCCTATATGTTTTATGTCATGTATGCGCCATCAAATATTAAGGCTGCTGTGAATATATAATGACACATCATTAACTAGGTATAATTTTCCTGTTACTTCACCAGTGTTAGCTGACACCACTGTCTCTATGACCAGTCATATGCAATATGATTGGTCATAGAGATTTAATGCCAAGCTGGAGAAAAGATAGTGTGGTATGATATTAAATTAATGCTACCGAGTTTGAGTTTGGTATACTTACCTTACAGAGGCACTGTGTACTGTTGTCCCTGCTGCTGACTGTAAATGGCCCTTTTTCCTCCTTCAAAATTAGCTATTGTTGCTCTTACAACAACAATTTTAGAATGTTCCTGCATCCATGTCCCGTGTTAATCTGAAAGTAAACACTGGTTGGTCTTGTAAGGTCCATTTGTCCTTCACCTGGTTCAAACTGTAAAGGGATTGTTTCCCTCCCCAAATTGTTTCCTTGTTGCTGGCAGTTTGAGAAAAGTCTCCATCTTCTCTTACAAAGTTGAAAATTCCACACTGTCCCCTTATAAGTGTGCCATAATCCGCAATGGCCTCTCCGTGTGCTGATTTAAAGGTTACGGCTGTCGAGGTTGCATTGCAGAGTGCTCAGTGTGCTCTCCTTGTTTTTGTTCAAAGCTAAAGTCTGAAACCTGATTAATTGCAGAATGTTTTTGATTTAATCCTTTTACTTCTTAATTATATATTTATATTACAAAAAACTAAGTAACTGCACAAATATTTTGATATTTACAAACTTACAATTTACAAACTTTATTTAAAAAACAGTAGGGATACATAAGTTAGTATGCTATACTGATTATCTTTGTAATGATACAAGCCTGTAATTTCATATTTTCGATGCCTAACTGCTTCTATTTAACATTCACAATCCACTGAAAGTATCAGAGTGCAACTTGGGGTTTAGTATCTTGCCAAAGGAAACGTTGCCATGCAGACTGGAGCAGTGAGAGACTGACCAACCAACCTTCTGATTAGTAGTTACCTGCTCTACCTTCTGAGCTACAGGAGAAGAATAGAATATAGTACATTTGTATGTTCATTACTTTCTGTAATTTACCAGTTTTTGCAATATAAAATACACCATCTGTGAAATTACAATAATCACACTTTTTGACAGTTTACTAATACTTATAGATGCTATATACTCATTTAAACAAACAAACAAACAGAACTGAAACGTTTTTGTGGCACTGAACATCATGTAAACCAAAGAGAGCATCATCGACTTCAGGAAACACAGGACTGACCCAGCCCCCCTCTACATCAACAGCGAGCATGCCTCTCCACACAGGACTGACTGGGTCAGTCCTGTGTTTCCTGCAGGTTTCTTGGTGTCCTCATCTCTGCTGATCTTTCTTGGTCAGAAAACATCACAGCTGTTATCAAGAAGGCTCAGCAGCGACTTCACTTCCTGAGGGTCCTCAGGAAGAACAACTTAGACTCAAACCTGCTGCTGACCTTCTACCACTCATCCATTGAGAGCCTGCCCTCGTTGGCTCCCCCTTCACTGATGGACATCTGCAACTCCCGCTGCCTCAGCAGAGCAAAAAATATCATCATGGACAGCTCACACCCTGGGTTTGAACTGTTTGACCTGCTACCCTCTGGCAGGAGCTACAGGAGCATCAAAGTCAGAAGAAACAGACTCAAGAACAGTTTCTTCATCAGAGCAATCACCACCCTGAACTCACACACTCTAATGGGCTCGACACAGGGAGCGACGTCGCTCGCTCTCCATTCATTTCCTATGGAGCTTTTGCGATGAGGCGACAATCGCTTGCCCTCCTCCAGCTAAGCGACCGGCGACATTCGTGCATGTGAAATTTCGAGCTCGTACACGTAGACGTGCACACGCGACCAGGCGACGCGACACAACAAAGTTGGAAAATGTTCTACTTTTGTCGCTGTCGCGTGGCACTAAACCAATCAGCAAGAGTTTCATTGACTGACCAATGAGCGAAGAGTATGCTACACACTGCAGTCTGCAACCACTTTCAGCAGGAAGGAAAGCATCGTTTTAGCTGTGTTTGACTTTCCTATATTATATGACACTTCACGCAGTGATTATCGAGTTAAACATAAAAGGCAGCCATATGAGAACGTGTTGGTGCAAGACTAACGTTAAACAGATGGATAGAGAGGACTTTTGTGCTAATATAGGATGAACGTGAGGTTGTCTTTTTCTTTTGTAGAGGAGACTTAACAGCAAGATTTCTGTCAGTTCCAATAAAATCTTCAGACTCATCTTTATTGCCGTGTCTGACACGGACTGCTTTTAAAATGTCTAAATCCCTCCAGTTTCATAACCAATCACATTTCTTGGAGACGAGCGCGATTCGCAAAGCTGCCGTCGCTATCGCGTCCCGTGTGTTCGGTTTCACCCCAGTGGCGATGCGACCCATTCGTCGCTGTCGTTTGTCGCTCCCCGTGTGTCGAGCCCATAACTGTGCAATACTTATATCATCCATACTGAACAATATCTATCACTCCTATAATGTGCAATATCCAATATCCATTCACTAGTGCAATACTCACCCATATTTATTATTATATGTATATAGTTGTTCTATTTTTTACAATGTATAAATTTTTTAAACATTCTGTTTAATTTTCTGTATATTTTTAGAAGTTTTATTTTAAATTTTAGAAATTGTGATTTTTCTACAGCATGGCACTGTACAGGAGTGGCCCTCCAATCTCATTGTATATCCTGTATAATGACAATAAAGGCATTCTATTCTATTCTATTCTAATTTTACACTCAATGCATCAAGTTTTAGATACATATTTACAGCTTTAAAATTGAATTTAACAGTTTTATCTTTTAAATAAACATGGCATATTTATAAAATTGTTAAACATGTGACTGTTTTTTTTTTTTTTTGTCTTTTTGTGTGAAAAAAAATATGTTTCTTCACGGGTATAGGTTTTTCACGTTTTTTACATTTACATTTTAATTAACTGTTTTTTTAATTTTATTGAAAGTTCACATATTTAAAAATAACAGGAAAATTCTGTTAAATTCATAAAAATTATGTTAAATTCTTTTTTTTTTTTACAGTGTAGCATCTACCTATCCATGAATACATAACACACTCTACAATCTACATTACACACTAACTATACACTCCAAACATGCTAATTGTCTTTAAAATTTCAAAAATTGCTATCAATATCACTTTCTGTCTTTTGGCATCATGACAACTATAGCCTGTTCCTCAGCAACCACACGTTGCCATGTAATTTTTTTGAATGGTTGATATGGTGCATTTTTCCACGAATAGGAAAGGGAATGTTCTGATTTTTTGTTTTTGTTTTTTTGCTAACAAGCACTAGCAAATATCCTGTATTACCCTCTCTTCAACCATGAAGACATATACAGGAAAGAGTATGGTTTAAATTATTGATCATATGTAACTCTGGCTTTACATGGTCTATCAACACAGTTTAAAGACTGGTTCGTAGTTTGAAGTCCGCACTTTAAACACAAGTTGAAACAGACACTCAGCAAGGCTGCATCCTGCTGTTATGTAATCTTAACAATGAAATTTGGATGCGCTGGCATGCTGATGTGCGTCGGCTCCAGTGGATTAAACTTGTGAATGTATTTTTAGTCTTTTTGTGTGAGAAAAAAAATACATTTTCCATTAAAAAAAAATTAAAATCATGTTTATTCACAGGCACAGGTTTTTCACATTATTTTACATTAGACATGTTAATTCACTGTCTTTTTTTTTTTTTTTTTTTGTAATTTTATTGATATTTCATTACTTAAAAATAACAGGAAATTCTATAAAATTTGTAAGAAAAATTCTGTTAAATTACAGATTTTTTTTACAGCGTGAGCTACAGCTCCCCAAGTTTCCAGCACCTGGAAGTGCAGGTAATTATGTTCTTCAGAATCATCTGGATCATCACTCCCCCACTCCCACCCACATCACATTAGCAATAATAATCCTTTAGCTATTACACAAAAAGATACCAGCTATTACTGCCTTACCAAACTGGAAGGAATAACATTGCTTAGCCAATTTCCAAACTTTGGTCACTGTGTGTTCAGAAGTCCATTCTTGATACAGAACTCATGACAAATTAAAAACTTTTTACAGAGACATGTACTTCTGAGGTTAACAATCTTATCCAGAATATACTTGGGATTCTCCTTGCGGCCCTGGAAACTGCACGGAATTTCACCACACAAGTTGGAATATCTTTCATGATAAGTAATCTCATAAAATTACTTGTCATGAAAAATAATAGGTTAAACCAGAATCTGCTGTTCTGCAAATTGACCAAATAGCTAATAGTATTGTGACCAGCTTTGTTGACTTACCAGTATGGTAGAAGAAATTCCAGTGCTTTTTGTCTCCCACTATGCTGGGCCCGAGTGTTACTGCCAGGTCCTTGTGGGTGGGGATTGGTGTTTTTTCATTGGCTGATTCTCTGGTAGCATTTGGATTAAAGTGAAGTGGATTATAACTATTTGCTTTTAGTTGGTATTCTCTAACAGGTGGTGAGTTAGTAGGATCTTTTCCAGTGTGTTCTTTCTCCCTTGCAGTGGAGTCCGACATCTTACTGTGTGACAGCTTCATTGTTATGTTGCTGTACTTCTTCCTTGCCTTGCTTAAACCCCTTGATCCTTTCCTTTTCTTTTTCTCCTTTTTATTTTCTTCTTCCTCCTGATCGTCCTTATCCTGTCCTTCCCTCTCTCTTTCCTCTCCATGATCCTTGCACTTTTCTCTGTTCTCACCCCCAGTTTCATTATTATCCTTAACTGCAGCAGTTGTGACAGGAGACATGTCTTCGGTGTGCTCAATGGCTTTGGTAGTCTGATGGTGGAAGGTGGGATTATGGTTGGGTGCTCTGCTTGGCCAAATGTAGCTGGGGAAAGAGGAGATGACACCACCGCTAAAGCCCAGACCAGCCAGTAAAG
The DNA here is from genome assembly GCF_007364275.1 of Archocentrus centrarchus. Taxonomy (NCBI): domain Eukaryota; kingdom Metazoa; phylum Chordata; class Actinopteri; order Cichliformes; family Cichlidae; genus Archocentrus; species Archocentrus centrarchus. Next base: position 1,038,231 of record NW_022060258.1, read on the forward strand.
TGCTAGTCACCACGGATGCAACAGTTGCCTGACTACCGCTGGAGGATGGACCAGTGCCTGTTGCGATAGAGACGAATGAGAAGGGGATACCAGATGACGTCCAAGTAGATGAGCCAGAGGAGATGGGAGCCATATCAGCTGAGGAGGCTGGAGACACTGTCGGCTTAGAAAGAAAAAAAATTGTAAATACAAAGTAAAACTATTACTAATTCCATGAACTCAGTCTGCTTTGACATTATTAATGACAAAATTTGCAATTAATGTCAATTTTAAAGGTTCAGCCCTCAAAGTTTGTTCCATTTATACTTAATTATTTCACTGGATTTTCTCTAAGTTTAGTAGGTGATAATCAAAAAAAAAAAAAAAGCCACTGTGCTTAACTGGTCAAATTTTTAATCTGTGCTACAAAAAATACAAAAGGAACAAATGTAAACCCAAAAGGGATCAAGTAACTTGAGTGTCAAAAGGTATATTAAATAGCTACTCAATTTCTAGACCTTTGCTGGAGACGTATTTTGCTTGCTTCCAGTGCTTCATTTTTATTCTTGAACTCCACTGGAGTAGCTTGAATGAATCCTTTTTTTTTTATTTATTTTTTATCTCATTTCTCAATCTCTAACACAGTCACTCAGACTGGTAATAGTGGTTAAGTAAATTAATGTTTTTGATTAGAAACCTTTTTTATTTTTGGAATATGGCAGCATGCTTGCTGTGCTTGCAGTGACCTCTCCTGGAAAGTTAGCAGAGTGTGTGGATGAATGTACTATTATGCGTGATTTAAACTGTGTGACGAGTGAAGCTAACTGCGTAAGTGCAAGATGCATCTAGAATTGGCAATGCTTATTGAACATCCACAGCACAAAATGCTGCTATGAAATACTTCAGCCAACTGTGCTTCATCACCTGAACAAGTTACGTCTGACCGGGCCCTGAGACACCGCTGCCCATGACAACAACATGCAGGAGGGATTGGAGGTGTTGTGAAAAGATTGGCAACCACAGAGAAGTTCATGCCAGGATAATGGCTAACCCACACAAGCCAGCAGTTCCAACCAGGGTTATTATAGTTTTGAATTTTACATTATAATTTAGTTTTAGTTCATTTTCTGAGTAGTTTTGCTCATTTTTATTAGTTTTTATTTTTGGTTTAATGCTTACTTTTAGTCTAGTTTTCATTTGTTTTAGTACTAGTTTTAGCTTTTCATACTTTTATTATTATTATTATTATATTATTATTACTATTATTATTATTATTATTGCACACTTTCTGTAAATCCTATAAACTTCATTTCATTTCTCAAGTATTACTTTGTTCGTCTGCTATATGATATATTTAACTGAAATTGCTGATCCGAACAACCAATGATTTATAAAGGAAAATTATGAAAATTATCAGGGGTACCCAAACTTTTGCATACCACCGTACCTTGTGGTCACGTGCTGGTGTTTTATACGCGGTGCTGGCTGGGACTTTTTTTGGTCCTTGCTCTTTGCGCTCAGTTTTTTTTTGATGCAAACATATTCGTCCCTGTTTTTTCACTTTCTTCATTCCCTCGCATCCATTCCGATAGTTTTAGCAGTCTCCCTTCAGGAATTTGCTGACTTATATTGATGCTTTGATTATTATTCCTGATTGTTATTCTCTGACTGATAAATTCAAACACTGTGGTGAAAAGTGGCCGGATGTGCACAAGGACTGAACAGGTTAATCACAAAGTTGCGGGCTACATGAACCCGGGGAGTAGTTCCGTTTCTCCAGAGGTGCACGTCAGATCACGTCATAGGTTCAGGGCAGTTTCTGTAGCCGTTGTGCGCGTTTCTCAGGCGGACTTTGATGTTGGTGGTTTTCCGCTTGAGAAGTGCGTCACACATTTTTTCATCATCCACAACAAGACAATCGCTTCTATCTGTGCTATTCTACTCAAATAAACTCCATATGGGACTCTACTGCTTTCTCGGCACACTGCTGCCATTACTTTATGGACCAGCACAGTGAGCATGTAGGCACATGCACACGCACAGTTGCCCGATGGCATTCCCACTGGAGTGGAAAAAAATGATTTCATATCAATCCACAAGGCTTTTAAATAAAATGACAAAACACAAAAACAAAGGTAATTTTACCTATAATTTCAGTTAGTTTTAGTTAGTTTTGTAAACTCACAATACAGATTTTGTTAGTTATAATTTTTTCCGTTTAATTATCATTTTTATTTATTTCAATTAACAAAAATGTTTTTTCATTTTCATTTTTTGTTACATTATTTTGTTCATTTTCATTAACTATAATAACCCTGGTTCCAACAGTCCTCCTGGCTAACGTCTGCTCACTAGACAGCAAAATGGTTTGAGGGATTGCTATGTCTTCATCTTTCCCAAGACATGGCTTTGCTGGACCATCGTGGACACTGCAGTGAAGCTGCAGAGGTGATTTTAAAGGTCTGCATACCAGACATAGAGCTGCTGACAGGCTATAACTTGCTATGAGGTTGTGGACTGGCTAAGAGGGCCCTGTCACGTGACATTAGGGAGGCAAAGGGGTGTTATGGACAGAGTCTTCACAGCCACTTCACTAACACAGGGGACACCCAGCGGCTGTGGCAAGGCTTCCACTCTCTGCTAACCTGGACCCCCTTCAGTTTGCCTGCAAGCTAGACCATTCCACTGAGGATGCTATCTCCACCACACTCTAACTCATCCTGTCCCATCTGGAAGCTCAAGAGACCTACACCAGAGTCCTTTTCATTGACTTTAGTTTGGCGTTTAATACTATAATTCCACAGCAACTGGAGGAGAAGCTGAGCTTGCTGGACATGGACACTGGCATCTGCCACTGGGTCCTCAGCTTCCTGATGCAGTGGGAGCAGACAGTTAAGGTGAGAAAAGGCTGCATCCCGAGTCCCCTCCTGTTTAGCCTGCATACCCATGAATGCACTCACCCCCAGTCACCCACGCCACCAACCATATCATTAAGTATGCAGACGACACGACTGTGGTGGACCTCATTAAGAACATAAAGAATGGAGGTGGAGCAATTGACGTCGTGGTGCAGGTCCCACAAGTTATTCCTTAACATAGAAAAAACAAAGGAGATCTTGATGGATTTCAGGAAATCTGGCAAACAGGCCTACTGTCCTCAGACCATCAGTGGGGCTGCTGTGGAGAGGGTCAGCAGTGAGGACTTGACGTTCACCACACTGAAGTCAGTGTCAAGAAGGTCAACTTGATCATCTTCTATAGGGGCACCATTGAGAGTATTATGACCTACAGCAGGGGTGTCCAAACTACAGCCTATGGGCCCAACATGACCCAAGCTTGGATTTTATATGGCCCATGTGTCGTGTTATTTTTGGCCCACCAGCCCAAGCAATGAATACAACTCAGCATGCAATTCCCCTTTTTAACTCATGGAGGCAGTGTTGTGTAACAGATGTCTGCCAACTGTTTCAAAACCTCAAAAAGTAGATGATTGAATGATTAGCCAATCGCAGCCCATACTGTGTGATGCCGTGCGACTTGGGTGGAGGTCACAAAAGTGTTGCCAACTTAGCAACTTTTCAGTACAGGTGCGCAAACAAAGCAGTATGCACCGGTTAGCGCTAGTGATTTTTTGGTATTTCCCCCCTCCAAAAAAAAAAAAAAAAAGATTTGCTGTATTTGAACTGCTGTAAATGATTTTTTGGCCTATAATCTGTCAAGCATATCTCTCATGAATCATATCAATTCATTTTGAGTGAGAAAGGACACTTCTGTCACAGGTAGACGCTGCAATCACATTTTGGCAAAGTGACTTTTATATATACTTTATTTATCAGGATAAAATTCATTTTTTCAGAGAGATCTTGCCAAGGGGGGCAGCAGAAGTAGCAACAAATATAACATCACACTTTTATAAACAGAGCTGATGTGGGCCAAAAAGGACCAGGTTGATTATTATGTAGATACAATAACACAGTCATGAAGATTCTTGCAAAACAGGTCATTTCTTTATTTTATTCTTAAGGCCTTCATAAATTCTGTTGACTACAGTCTACTTACCAATATAAGCAGAAACATTATACATCAAAAACACATAAAAACATTAGAATTTTTTTTTTTTCAAAATCACTTTTTTGGCAAAAAATCACTTTTTTGGCACAACACCAGCAGCTGGACAAGATCAAGTTTCCAGAGATGTGAAAGAAAATGTTCTGCTTGTTTGGCTCCACATGTTTGTTTGCACAGATTTCCTCTGTTCTGAACTTAAACAAGAACCGCTGAGATCCAGATTTAGTGACTCCCACCTACGTGACATTTTACACACTGCTCAGGAGCCAGACCTCCCCTTTGTGCCTGTGTGCCCTTCACTTCAGTGTCAGCAGCCTATCTGTTGTTCTGTTATGAGAACTGCACAGCAGCATTTTACAGTTTCTGAATGTTAGAAATTTCAGTTGGAAATTTGGTTACTTCATGTTTGTTTGCTGCATGGAAATGAATGTATTAAATAACAACATTTATACGCATCTTTTATTCTTAAAAATAATGTCATAAAAGACTGTTGGCCCTCGGGTACTTTCACATTGTCAAATCTGACCCTCCTTGAAAAAAGTTTGGACACCCCTGATCTACAGCCTCACCTCGTGGTTTGGCAGCTGTAAGAACTATGAGAAACATTAGCTGAAAATGTTGGTTAAGATGGATCATAGGTGCCCCCTCCCCTCGCTGCTGGACATCTACAGCCAGCACTGCGTCTGTAGGGTGTCAGATATTCTAACAGACCCTTACCACCCATCTCACAGCCTGTTTTTCCTGCTACTATCTGGGAGAAGGTTCAGGAGCATCAGCTGTAGAACCAGCAGACTTTTCAACAGCTTCGTCCCACAGTGTGACCTTCTTTGAACATATGCACAGTTCTTGTTTTGAATAATCTTAGTTGCACAGCACAGCATATACACTTCAACACTTACTGTAGGCTCTCACTACTCAGTATGAATGCCACCAGCTGCTGGCCTTATTGCTGTTTTTATATCTTAGAATGTTTATGTTTTAGTTAGATTGTTTTTAACGTTATTTGCACCATTTTGTTTCTGTTGCATGTTTCAATGGCAGAAATGACAATAAAGAGTCTTGAATACAGTAACGGTAAATTGTCAAGTATATCCATACATGTCTGAGCACCACATTCACAAATATGATCGTGTACAACATGAGCATCCTGTGCAAAATAGATTGCAGTAGGATATCTCTGTTTGGCAAATATTAAGCTCACTGTCCGGTTGTGAAACATGATGGTGGATTTAATATTTCAATTATAAACAGTATACATATTTTTTGTTAACATACTTTTCTACTATCATATTTATACTTATTACTTCTACTTACATATTTTATTTTGCATTATACTCCATAATTATATTTTACATATTTTATGAACTGTTTCTTCGGAAGCCTATGAGGCCTGAAGATGTCACATATTCCATACCTGTTTGACATGAATTTGTCTAATTATTTCAAACTCTGGCCACATTTCATGTGAACATTCAACATTTTCTGTCTTATTATAACCAAAAATAAGAAGAAGCGTATAAGAGACTACAGGATCAAAACCATCAGGATTAAAGGGTCACACAGAATCCACGAATTGGAAGACTTCAAATTGCTTTTTAACTTTTAAAGGTCATTTGAAATGTGCACCGATTTATGTACAATAAAACTAAAGTGTGATCACTTATGTAGGAAATAAAACCTTGAGATTGCAAACCTTTCAACCACTTTCACCAAGAATTCTTTGAGTCAGGCTGTCACTTGGTGTTGGCTCTCACTGCGGTATTGTATCACTTCCTGTTCCTGTTTCGGAGCACAGTGTTTTGCTGTCTGTTAGCTGTTATATCTGTATAACTCGATTTATCTGGATAATAATATATTTTAGTGTAATCTTCACCTACTTTAAATAGCATACTCTTTGCTGAATCACCTGTATTCACATTACTCACTTTATTTGTTTTTAGAAATTCGCTAGCTTAGCTCAGCTAGTAGCTTAGCCCTTAGCCGACTCACTACCAGCATGGCTTCTTCTCCTGTTTCTCCTGCACTTTCCTGCTCTGGGTGTCACATGTTTAGTTACTCGTCGGCCTCCTTTAGCAGTAACGGTACTTGTAATAAATGTAGTCTGTTTGTAGCTCTGGAGGCCAGGCTTTCTGAACTGGAGACTCGGCTCCGCACCCTGGAAAATCCTACATCTAGCCAGGCCCCTGTAGCGGGTGCGGACCATGGTAGCTTAGCCGCCGTTAGCTCCCCCCAGCAGATCCCGAGCAGCAGGGAAAACAGGCCGGCTGGGTGACGGTGAGGAGGAAGCGTAGTCCTAAGCAGAAGCCCCGGGTACACCACCAACCTGTTCACGTCTCTAACCGTTTTTCTCCACTCGGCGACACACCCGCCGAGGAACAAACTCTGGTTATTGGTGACTCTGTTTTGAGAAATGTGAAGCTAGAGACACCGGCGACCATAGTCAAATGTCTTCCAGGGGCCAGAGCAGGTGACATTCATGGAAATTTGAAACTGCTGGCTAAGGCTAATCGTAGATTTGGTAAGATTGTTATTCACGTCGGCAGTAATGACACCCGGTTACGCCAATCGGAGGTCACTAAAATTAATATTGACTCGGTGTGTAACTTTGCAAAAACGATGTCGGACTCTGTAGTTTTCTCTGGGCCCCTCCCCAATCAGACCAGGAGCGACATGTTTAGCCGCATGTTCTCCTTGAATCGCTGGCTGTCTGAGTGGTGTCCAAAAAATGACGTGGGCTTCATAGATAACTGGCAAAGTTTCTGGGGAAAACCTGGTCTTGTTAGGAGAGACGGCATCCATCCCACTTTGGATGGAGCAGCTCTCATTTCTAGAAATCTGGCCAAATTTATTAACCCTCCTAAAAACTGACTACCCAGGGTTGAGACCAGGAAGCAGAGTTGCAGTCTTACACGCCTCTCTGCAGCTTCTCTCCTCCTGCCATCCCCCCAAAACCCCATCCCCATAGAGTCGGTGCCTGCTCCCAGACCACCAAAAAACAAAGCTAAAATCAGCAAAAAGCTATTTAAGCATAAAAATTCAAAAACAATAAATAATACAGCTTCATCAACTGCACCAAAGAATAAAACAATTAAATGTGGATTGTTAAACATTAGGTCTCTCTCTTCCAAGTCCCTATTAGTAAATGATTTAATAATTGATCAACGTATTGATTTATTCTGCCTTACAGAAACCTGGTTACAGCAGGATGAATATGTTAGTTTAAATGAATCAACACCCCCGAGTCACAGTAACTGTCAGAGTGCTCGAAGCACAGGTCGAGGAGGAGGATTAGCTGCAATCTTCAATTTCAGTTTATTAATTAATCAGAGACCCAGACAAAGTTTTCATTCTTTTGAAAGCCTGACTCTTAGTCTTGTCCATCCTAATTGGGAAAATCAAAAACCTGTTTTATTTGTTATTATCTATCGTCCACCTGGTCCTTACTCAGAGTTTCTGTCTGATTTCTCAGACTTTTTATCTGATTTAGTGCTCAGTTCAGATAAAATAATTATAGTGGGTGATTTTAACATCCAAGTAGATGCTGAGAATGACAGCCTCAACACTGCATTTAATCTATTGTTAGATTCAATTGGCTTCTCTCAAAATGTAAAGGAGCCCACCCACCACTTTAATCATACTCTGGATCTTGTCCTGACATATGGCATAGAAACTGAAGACTTAACAGTATTCCCTGAAAGCGCCCTCCTGTCTGATCATTTCTTAGTAACATTTACATTTACTTTAATGGATTACACAGCAGTGGGGAATAAGTTTAATTACAGTAGAAGTCTTTCTGAAAGTGCTGTAACTAAGTTTAAGGATCTAATTCCTTCATTGTTGTGCTCTTCAGTGCCATGTGCCAACACAGTGCAGAGCAGCTACCTAAACTCTGCTCCCAGTGAGGTTGATTATCTCGTCAATAGTTTTACATCCTCACTGCGTATAACTTTGGATACTGTGGCTCCTCTGAAAAGGAAAGCTTCAAATCAGAAGTGCCTGACTCTGTGGTATAATTCACAAACGCACAGCTTAAAGCAGATAACCCGAAAGCTGGAGAGGGAATGGCGTCTCACTAAATTAAAAGATGCTCATTTAGCCTGGAAAAAGAGTTTGTTGCTCTATAAAAAAGCCCTCCGTAAAGCTAGGACATCTTACTATTCATCATTAATTGAAGAAAATAAGAACAACCCCAGGTTTCTTTTCAGCACTGTAGCCAGGCTGACAAAGAGTCAGAGCTCTGTAGAGCCGAGTATTCCTTTCACGTTAACTAGTAGTGACTTCATGGATTTCTTTACAAATAAAATTTTAGACATTCGAGAAAAGATTATTCATAACCATCTCAAAGATTATTCTTCATGTTCGGCTGCTTTCAGCACTGCTGGTATTTGTTTTGACTCTTTTGCTCCAGTTGAGCTTTCAGAGTTAACTTCAATAGTTACTTCCTCCAAACCAGCAACATGTTTGTTAGATCCCATTCCTACTAGACTGTTCAAAGAAGTCTTTCCAATTATTGATGCTTCAATTTTAAAAACGATCAATCAGTCTTTATTAGTTGACTATGTACCACAGACCTTCAAGGTGGCTGTAATTAAACCTCTGCTTAAAAAGCCATCACTTGACCCAGCTGTCTTAGCTAATTATAGGCCAATCTCGAACCTTCCTTTTCTCTCAAAGATTCTTGAAAGAGTAGTTGTAAAACAGCTAACTGATCATCTGCAGAGGAACGGTTTATTTGAAGAGTTTCAGTCAGGTTTCAGAATTCATCACAGTACAGAAACAGCATTAGTGAAGGTTACAAATGATCTTCTTAGAGCCTCTGACAGTGGACTCATCTCTGTTCTTGTCCTGTTGGACCTCAGTGCAGCTTTTGATACTGTTGACCATAACATTTTATTACAGAGATTAGAGCTTGCTATAGGTATTAAAGGTACTGCACTGCAGTGGTTTGAATCATATTTATCTCATAGACTCCAATTTGTTCATGTAAATGGGGAGTCTTCTTCACACACTAAGGTTAATTATGGAGTTCCACAGGGTTCTGTGCTAGGACCAATTTTATTTACATTATACATGCTTCCCTTAGGCAGTATTATTAGAAAGCACTTCATCAATTTTCATTGTTATGCAGATGATACTCAGCTTTACCTATCAATGAAGCCAGATGACACACATCAATTAGTTAAACTGCAGGAATGTCTTAAAGATATTAAGGCCTGGATGACCTCTAATTTCCTGCTTCTAAATTCAGATAAAACTGAAATTCTTGTTCTCGGCCCCACAAATCTTAGAAACATGATGTCTAACCAGATACTTACTCTGGATGGCATTACTTTGGCCTCCAGTAACACTGTGAGAAATCTTGGAGTCATTTTTGACCAGGATATGTCCTTCAATGCACATATTAACCCCTTAACTGGCAGCAAATAAAATCACCTGAAACAACTACATAACACCCTCTGGTTATTATTGGCTCTGAACAACCCATTTCATAGCCTATTAATCGGCTGCGTCTGGTCCGCGGGCCGAATGAAGTGCATTTATATGGCAGGCTAGACCCGCCCATTTTGACTGACACCTCATTCGGCCAATCATGTTAAGAAATGGGTTTCCCAGAGCCAATAATACTCAGAGGGCGTCACGTAGCGTTGTCAGGTGATTTGGTGCAGCCAGTTACATGATTGGCCGAATGACGTGTCAATAAAAATGGGAGGGTCTAGCCTGCCATATAAAAGGGACTACAAACGGCCCGTCACCGGGCCCTTGCCAGTTAAGGGGTTAAACAAATATGTAGGACCGCTTTTTTGCATTTGCGCAATATTTCTAAAATTAGAAACATCCTTTCTCAGAGTGATGCTGAAAAGCTCATTCATGCATTTATTACTTCTAGGCTGGACTATTGTAATTCATTATTATCAGGCTGTCCTAAAAGCTCCCTGAAAAGCCTTCAGCTGATCCAAAATGCTGCAGTTAGAGTACTGACAGGGACTAGAAAGAGAGCGCAGATTTCTCCCATATTGGCTTCTCTTCATTGGCTCCCTGTTAAATCTAGAATAGAATTTAAAATTCTTCTCCTCACATACAAGGTCTTGAATAATCAGGCACCATCTTATCTCAAAGACCTCATAGTACCATATCACCCCAACAGAGCACTTTGCTCTCAGACTGCTGGCTTACTTGTGGTTCCTAGGATACTTAAGAGTAGAATGGGAGGCAGAGCCTTCAGCTTTCAGGCGCCTCTTCTGTGGAACCAGCTTCCAGCTTGGATTCGGGAGACAGACACCCTCTCTATTTTTAAGATTAGGCTTAAAACTTTCCTTTATGATAAAGCTTATAGTTAGGGCTGGATCAGGTGACCCTGAACCATCCCTTAGTTATGCTGCTATAGGCCTAGTCTGCTGGGGGGTTCACATAATGCACTGTTTCTCATTCACCTTATTTACTTTGTTTATACTCCACTCTGCATTTAATCATTAATTGATATTAATCTCTGGCTCTCTTCCACAGCATGTCTTTCTCTCCCCTCAGCCCAACCGGTCGCGGCAGATGACCCCCCCTCCCTGAGCCTGGTTCTGCTGGAGGTTTCTTCCTGTTAAAAGGGAGTTTTTCCTTTCCACTGTCGCCAAGTGCTGCTCATAGGGGGTCGTTTTGACTGTTGGGTTTTCTCTGTATTATTGTAAGGTCTTTACCCACAATACAAAGCGCCTTGAGGCGACAGTTTGTTGAGATTTGGCGCTATATAAATAAAATTGAATTGAATTGAATTGAACATGAGATGTGAAATTTTATCTGGAGTGTGCTCAGTAGTTTACCAGTGATTCATTACTGTCATCAATTGATTCTAGGTAAATTCATAGCCATTGTAGTCATTATTGTGGCTGTAGCTCAGGAGGTAGGGCCAGTCACTTACTGATCGGAAGGTCAGCGGTTCAATTGCTGGCTACTCCAGGCTGCGAGCCAGCGTATCTTTGGGCAAGATACTTAACCCCAAGCTGCTCTCTGACGCAAGCGTTGGAGTGTGAATGTTAGATAAAAAAAGCACTTAATTAATCATGAAAGTGCTTGTATGAATGGGTAAATATAAGCATGTTGTATAAGAGCTTTGAGTGCTCAGACAGAGTAGAAAAAGCGCTATATAAGAACTAGTCCATTTATTGTATGAAATAAAGCAAAAAGAGAGAGAGAATATATTTAGTGCATTTGTAGAATTATTTGTTTCCTCAATCTGAATTGAATGCTTGTCAGGTTGTTTCAGAAAGTTTTTGTCACATTTTACAAATAAATTAAAATGTTGGATGTAAATTTGACTTTTCTAATCCTGATTGTAATGCCGAGTGACACACAGATGATGTTCATAGACATGGATAAGAAGAGAAAGCACAATAGTGCTGATTCACCTCTGTTGCCCTTACCATTCCAGTTTTTACGATCCTTGTCCCCTCAAAAATCCTGGTAGTGTTTGCTGAAACAAGAGAAAGAAAATATGACATAATCTACTGTGAAACATAGGACTATGGAACACTTCACTTAGAGATGTCAAGACATCCATGAGTCCATTATAAGCTCTTTAATCATTTCATGAAACTGTAAATACAAGGTACTAATACGATAGCACATAATTTAAGATGTCTGCTTGTATTGTCCTTTAGCCTGCACCTACTGATACACTGATAGTTTAATTTAATAACCTTAATATAATAATATATATATATATATATTAATATAATAATCAAAGAAATTTTCTGTCTCTAATAATATATTTGGCTAGTGCAACTACAACATTACAGCATGACATTAGAGAAGAGAATGTGTCAGGAGTGTGTGTGTGTGTGTGTGTGTGTGTGTGTGCAGTACCTCTAAAAAGCATGCTCTGACTGAAGTCACTACGCATGTCATTCATGCAGATCGCCTGGACTCGAAACAGGTAGAGCACATCAGGGGAGCCAGGAGAAATGATGGCCTCCTGAACAACAGCAGAAATTGCAGTAAGAAAATCAATAAGGTTGGCATTGCCGAATCATGTCAATCTTGTTACAGGTCACTGAAATTATGATGGGGGTCCGTAGTTAATGTCTGAGTTTGGACATAGTACTGAAAACCTCATAAACCTCAAAACTGACAGCTTCTCCTCCTATGACAGCTGCTGTATAATTAAAATTGAAAATTAAATTGAGGTGATCCTTGACTGGACCTTGGCGGGTTCGTGGTCAATCCTTGGCCGAAATTAGATCCCCCGCTTATGACGTGGGGAATGCGACAACAAACTGGTGGTAAAATCTTGTGTAGTCACCAGGAGGAGCAGTGATAAAGGAAGAACATTCATTTACAGCCTGCTACACTGTATATTCATACATTTAATATTTGCTCAGGGGTTCTATAATTTTAACAGGATCATAAAGGGGAATCATTCTATAAAACACTGATATAGATATTTGCTTGAAGCAAATAATGTAGAGGTTGTGCACACTGAACAGGGAAATCAGAACACAGAAAGTGATCCTTGCATGGTTTTTGCTGACTAATGAACATGAACGCATAAAATGATTATTTAATGGCACTGCAAATGTTTTTAAACAAAAGGTAAAATCAAAATTTAAACCTGAATTGATTACTGCTGGATTCTGTCAGTAAAGGGTTCATTTTAGATGTGATACAAGAGGGCAAGTCTGACAGGATAGCACTGGGATTATGCAATGATACAGTATTGTATTGTATTGTGTGCTTTACAGAAATGTGCCAGGAATATGAGGAGATCTCAAAACATTTAGGCTGAGGAAAAGCTACTGTATGGGAGGGACCCGTGCCAATGCTGTCTTTCCAGATACATTTCAGCAACAGCCATAGCATCAACAATCACTGTCATACATGTTTATGTTCAGCATTACTCAGTGCACTAAGATGACTGTAGCTAATCTTAGTACAGTGTGTATCTTCTTTGTGTGATTCATTTTAATACTGTACTCTACTCCAAAAATGATGCGCTGTGAAAGGGATACTCCAAATGCAACTGTGTCCAAATTCATAGTGCAGTTTTTATTTATTTATTTATTCATCCCTAGGTGCAAAAAGCTGTATATGCTGATAGGTACTGTAGGAGAGAATCAGCACATCATTAGCATCAACCCAGCCTTCCATGCAAACATCTCTCCGATAGATACTTAGAACCCTGCTGCTCAGTAAGACTCAACTCACCCACATCACAGACATACACACCTGACAAATTCTGAGGACATCTGACTGGACTTATATCATCATCACGGCACCTTACATACACACAAACATACATTCTCACACATACTATGCGCACAAACCTACACTCGCCCCAGTGCCTGCTCATTGCAGAAATGCTCTTTTTTTACTGCAATATTGTTTCCTTCATTGCACAAACTACCTGCGGTCTTCTGCTACTGTATAAAACTGCTTTTTCCCCATATATAAGATATATTTATTTACATATTATTATTTTATTTTCTTGTTATTTATTATTTACTTCTCTCTTTTTTATATTATTGTTATATTTTTATTCTTTACCATTCCTATTTATATTTATTATTTATTCCTATTTATAGTATCATTCCTATATAGTCTTTAGCATCATCTCTACTTCTGCAAATTGCTTGAAATACCCTGCTGCTTGACAGGTTGAGTTCCCCCTAGTGGGATCAATAAAGATGTCTGTCTGTGTGACATTAGCGAGTGTTACTTCTTCCATTTGAGTGCTTGCTGCTTGCTGATGCACCTCATTTGCATTATACTGGCACTCTTGTCACCTTTTAATGTGTAAAATTAGAGCCTTTCTTTTACCTGCGGACAAGAAAAAAAAATCTCTGACATTCGCTGGATAACTGAATTGTTTTCGTGTTTTGTCCTTGGTAATTAACTCCACTTGTTTCCTCTTTGCAAAGGTTCTAAAGAGCTTCATCAGGAGTAATTTAATCACGTTTGTCAGATTTATTTAATAGTGTTGATACTGTACGACGTCGAGGGACTCAAAACATTTTTTTTTTTAATATGCAGTCGTGAGATTATTAACAACTCATATCAACTTTATACATTTGCTAGGCTTAGGGTTAGTGTGATTGTGTCGTCATCATGCAGTACAACCCTTTAAACTGGATGTGCAAAATAAAACAAGGAAATTTTACAGGAAACTGTGTCTTAAAATATCGGGAACTGGCTGGTTTTCTAAAAAACAAATAGTGTATAATTACAGTAATCCAATGTGGAGAAAGTAAATCATTTTTGCTATTGCATTGTGTGAGTTTTATCAGGACAAAAACACACATCTCAGTCTCAGTCATATTGTCTTTATTTTACATGTGAATGTTTCTACATGCAAACAATATATTTTGAAAAAATGCTCACAAGATAGAAGCTCACAGTTACATAAACGCAAATCAGGTTTGACCATGCAACAGAAGCAGGAGATGAGACTGGGAGCCAATGGGAATTAAGAGCACTTTTCCAGTAGATTGGAATGTATGCCCATTATATTTATGTGGTTAGTAGGGTTCATATTAATGCTAATGAGGCATCTGTGCTGTCTTAGGCTACCTGCAGGATAGGTACATAATTCTAAGAGAGTCTACACTTTAATACAAATACCATACATACGTCACCTTTTACACTGTGGTTTATACATTTTAGAGCACACAGATAAAAAAATACTCTTACCATAACATTCATATTGTATATATAAAAAAAAAAACAAAAAAACTTCCTGCTCACTTAATTGATATCTTGTCAAGATAGTTAACTATTTTCATGTAGACTCTAAAATTTGACAAGTTGACCTTACTTAAGAAAATCTTGGAAACCGATTGCCCTGAAAAATGTAAGTAAGTATAACTATTAAGTCTTATGTTTGTTTACTTAACTTATACTTGTTCAGTGTACTTAAGACCTTGTTGTGTCAACTTAATCGTGTTAAGTTAAATGAACTTAGTTTAGTGAAGTTGTTTCAACTCATAAATAGGAAGTAAATTAACCTGTTCTTAACTTAGCTACATCAAGTTAGTCCAACTTACATGAACAGTACAGTTTACTTAGCAGACTCTAGGAAACCGATTGCATGATGCATGAAGTAACTACAACAAAACATGATGAGTTCACAAGGTTCAGTGTTTTATTTTTAAAAAAATACTATCCTTAGCTTCTTAACAAAAGGCCAATGTGGCCACACATGAACAAATACAAAACTAATCACGTTTTTACCCTTCCACAGGGCTCAATAACAGTAATACCAGAAAGATGCTTAAATCAGCTTACAGGCTGAATGAGCAGCAACTGAAACAGTTTATTTTGAACTGTAACAAGTAGGCACTCTAGCACTGTAACATTTACTTGAAAAAAAGTGATTTAAGTAGTTATATATGGAGGACAGATTCTGACATACTTGGCAATAAACAGAAATAAATAAATAGCTTGATGAAGTAATCCATGTGCCAAACATTGCATCCAACAAATACAAAATAAGAACTTTACCAACTTTTTTGATAACACAGTGCAAAAAAAAAAAAAAAAATCAAATTAAAATATGATAGTAAGTTAAAAGAATATCATATTAAATGAATACACAATATGAAAAAAACATAGAAATACAAGTAATGGCATAAAAAAAGAAATCAGACTGAGCATCAGCCTCTGAATGAAGTCAAAGGTGTTTTTTAGGCGTTTTGGACTGTCAGGATGCAGGACACAGGTCAGTCCAAATATGAGGCAAACAGCATGATCAGTGTCAACCATGACAATTGTACCTTCCAGAATGATAACATGCTGGATGGTTCAAGTTGATGAGCATTCGGACCTGGTTGCTGACTGACTTAAGGAATAACAGGCAATAATCCCACAGGAACCTGGGTGAAGTCTGCCACGGCATCTGAATCCTGTGGCTATTAAGAAAAAAAAAGAGCAAAAAAGAATGGGGTGAAAATCTTGATTTCCAAGTGCAGAACCTCTAACAAACCAAATTGCAATACGTACAAAAGAGGCATTGTAGCAGTCTCTTTCATCACCCCCGAGGAAAACCGAGAGACATCGCAGGACAGCAGTCCTCATGGCAACAACATCACTGGTCTACAAGAAGGGAAAAACAATAAAAGTAAGCAAAAGATTCTTCTGAAGAAAATGAATCACATTCTTCACAATAAGTGATACAAATAATAATTGTTCTGCTTGTTGAGAGCACTTATTTAGTGGAATGCATTGCATTTTTTTCTTCCATGCTACATGTGCAGAGCATTATAAGCAAGCAAAGTCGTAAAAAAACAAAGAACAGCTCTCACTGGCCGCTTTTCCACCGACGGGGTTCTGGTGCCAGTATTTGAACCATTCAGCAGTTTTTCCATGCAAGGCTTGTTCCTGAACGTCACATTACCCTCCGCATGACTGAGTGAAATTAAGGCTACACGAATGTTAGCAGGCCTGGTTTACGCTTACAAACATGCTAACGTGCTGCATTTGAAATACAGGTAATTAATGTTAAGAGCTCTTATTATGGACAAAACATTAAAGGCTCTCAAGTAAAATATAGTACATGGCAGTTTTAGCTAATATTGGCCCCATAAGCCCATGCTAACCTTAACATTATAATTAGTCTGCAAATACGTTTATGCATCATCATGCAAAACTAGCCTGTGACAATATATTGAATAATAAAGTCATACATGACACATGAAAATATAATGAAGATGAACAGCTCACCTTTAGAGAAGATCAGCTTCTTCCAATGTGTAAGTCCACAGGGTTTCTGGAAGCTTCCCGCACTTCTGTACTGCGCATGTGCACTGCTGAACTCACCCCAGCATTCACTCCAGTAACAAAAATATTCAAGTCCAGTTTACACACTAGAACTTAGTCTTGTACCTCTCTCAGGCTAAACATGTACATTACTCACATTGCTTGAGTTAACTCAACAGTATAGTGAGACTTAAGTAAAGCACACAAACGTAATTTAAGTAAGAATAGGTATTACCTTTTAGAGTGTACAACATTTTGCGTATTACGGTCTTGTCTAGAGTACAATATAAGACAAACTAGGCTTTACAATAGGGCATGCCTGATTTTGTGAATGCAAAGTTCCTGATGTGAATGTTGTGTATCAATCAGTTTATCTTCACTGGCAGGACACATTTGCTTTATGAGAAGGCACACCTGTCTGAAGGTGGAAGGACGGTTGGGACAATACTGTCATGTAAATCAGGTTTGACATCAGGCAGCAGAATCAGGACATTACAGAGGCAATGGTAGTTTAATATATATATATATATATATAGCCAAGCTTCTCAAGGATCACTATTACTGTGGTATACATCAGCTGGTTTACTTCAGTGATGGTCGAAATACGGATTGTCTGTAATACTGCATTCACATCTCCTAGTAGACTTTCAGTGGGTACTTCATGTAGTCTTAGTAATTGGCCATAGAGGGTCCAGATTTCCAGCTTAACCATGATCTCATGTCAGCTGCTCTGTCATTCAATGTACCAGTTGTTCTTGGGGCTTGGTATCCAATCTCAGAGTGTGGGAATGATGATATCTCCCTGCTAATCTGACATCCTTGCTCCCTTGTGTGACCATGTCAATTTACAAGTACAGAGGTACTGCCCCAGACCTCCACACAATGAGGTATGTTAGTCAAGAGAGCCCCACAACATCCAGAAAGTCTGCAATGAAGGCAGTGAGACCCACAGACAACAGTAACTTGAGGTCTGGGAGAGCATCTCAAGGGGAGAAATGCAACATTTGGCGATGTCAGTGGATTCTAGATGTCAAGCAATCATTGCATGTGCATGATTATTATCCAAATATTAAAAAAAAACAAACCTTACTTTTTACTTACTTTTTAAGCCTCTGAAAAAATGGCTATGATTCCTGGAGTTTGCATGTTCTCCCTGTGTTTCCGTGGGTTCTCTCCAGGTACTCCGGTTTCCTCCCACAGTCCAAACACATGCAGTTACTGGGGTTAGGTAAATTGGTGACTCTAAATTGTCCATAGGTGTGAATGGTGGTCTGTTTGTCTGTGTTAGTCCTGCAACAGGCTGGCGACCTGTACAGGGTGTACCCTGCCTCTCGCCCAATGACAGCTGGGTTAGACTCCAGCCACCCCACCCCAACCCTCACCCCACCCCCGCAACTCTGAACAGGATAAGCAAAAGGAGATGGATGGATAAACCTATTTTTTAATTACAGTAAACTATAACAAATGTTTAAACTGAGGAAATGTACAATTTTAAGAAACATATGAGTTTATTTTGAATTTGATGGCAACATATCTGAAAAAAAAGTTGGGCTTGAGAGGTGGAAC
Source organism: Archocentrus centrarchus (assembly GCF_007364275.1). Taxonomy (NCBI): domain Eukaryota; kingdom Metazoa; phylum Chordata; class Actinopteri; order Cichliformes; family Cichlidae; genus Archocentrus; species Archocentrus centrarchus. The sequence continues at coordinate 1,056,579 of NW_022060258.1, forward strand.
GGTTCATGAAAAAAATCTGTCCTGTTTGGTACGCTTGTCTTGGTTCAGGATGTGCATTGTTCGGTTCAGGTCATCCACAAAAAAGCCTTGTGCCAGGAACCCAAATGAAGGGGCAGAAGGGTAAAGTGTCTAGTGCAGCAGCCAGGTTGTGGAAATGGCAACCGATAAAGACAAAGGAGACCCAGAGTTAGAGGACGCATCAGTAGCAGCATCATTTCAATCTGCTGTGTGGGACCATTTTGGATTTAGTGCTACATATGATGACATCAGCACAAAAGTAGTGGATAAAACTGCAACAGTGTGTAAGCACTGTGCAACAAGTGATGCTTATGCTAGCGGTAACACGTCCAATATGTTGGACACCCTAAAGTGTCAATTGACAGATACTCAGGCAGGAAAGAACAACTTCTGCTCCCCGCAGCTTTTAAACAGCCTCTTGGTGAAAAGTCAGATGGGGTAAAAGCCATAACGAAAGCACTGGGAAGTTTCATAGCTAAAGACATGAAATCTTTAGCTGCAGGATTTCAGCATATAAGTGACTTGATCTGGCAAAATGACTCAGAAGTCGCAGGGGCTAATCAGGCCAATAACATATGAACAAGGAAGAGATCGCTTACATGTTTTGGGCACTCATACGTGCTACCAGTGATGCTATAATTAAAATTGCGCTGCATAATCAATATGTAACATAATTTTGCTGACATACTAATGTATACCAAACCAAACCAAAAACCATGACCCCAAAACCACGACATGAACCAAACTGTGGATTTTGTGAACCGTTCCACCCCCAGTCTTTACCTCTTCTTTTAACAACAATCCATAAATGTCTAGGAGTCTAACTAAGGAGTCTAGCTACTGAACTTTTGAGAGAGGAATGTTGTGCCATTGTTGTCTGACATAGGAATCTAGATGCTCAACAGTCCTTTTGTTTTATGATGCCCTAAATGTTTTCAGTTGGCAAAAGGTATGAACTGCAGGCAGGCCAGTTCAGCACCCAGACTCTTCTATTACAAAGCTATGTCACTGTACTAGATGCAGTATGTGGTTTAGCATTATCTTACTATAGTATGCAAGGCCTTCTCTGAAAAAGACATTGTCTGGATGGGAGCATATCCTGTATATACCTTGCAGGACTGATGGTGCATTTCCATATGTGCAAGCTGCTATTCTATAGGCATAATGCACCCCATAACATCAGTGATGCAGGCTTTTGAGCTGAACAGTGATAACAAGCCAGATTGTCCCTCTCCTTTTTAGTTTGGAGGACACAGCATCCATGCTTCCCAAAAGCAATTTCCAATTTTGATTAATCTGATGAAGAAGACCAGATTACCACGTTGCTTTGGTCCATTTAAAATGAGCGTTGGCCCAGAGAAGATGGTGATATTTCTGGATCATATTCACATAGGGGTTTTTCTTTCCACGATAGTGCTTTAACCAGTATTTCTGAGTAGCACGGTAAACTGTGGTCACAGACAATGATTTCTGGAAGTGTTCTTGAGTCCATGCAGTGATTTCTGTGACTGAATCAAGCCTGTTTTTAATGCAGTGAAGATCACAGGCATCCAATATTAATTTTCAGCCTGTCCCTTATGCACAGAGATTTGTCTCGATTTTCAGAACTGTTTTGATATGTGCTGTAATTGTTTTACAACTTATAGACAGCTTTTTTGCTGATTGGTGAACCTTGGCTCATCTTTACTTCTGGTAAGCTCTGCCTTCCTAAAATGTTTTTTTTGTACCCAATCAACTTGCTGACCTGATGCCAGGTCAATATAATTATTAAACTTATTAGCTGCAATTCTTTTCTTCAGCTGTGTCAGTTTAGTACTACTTACATTTTCCCCTTTTTGCTGCCCCCCATTCCCATTCCAAGATCTTGTTGGGATGAGCCATCAAATTCCAAATGAGCTAATATTTTTAATGTAAGAGTAAAATGTCTTTTATTAAACATATGATATGTTTTCTGTGTTTTATGGTTTATAGTTTTATGAGCTCTGCAAATAATTGCATATATTTTAATTGCCATTTTAGACAGGGTCCCAACTTTTTTAGGAACTGTCGCCTTGTGAGTTATTTGGGGGTGCCACCACTTTTGGGGGAAATGAATTAGGCTACATTCACATTGCAGTGACCCATTTCCGATTTTTTTGCCCTCATGTGACCTGTATCATGACAGTCTGAACAACACAGATCCGATTTTTTCAAATGTGACCCAGGCCACTTGGATATGTGGTCCTAAATCCGATACATATCCGATCTTTTCAAACGTGACCTGTGTCTGTACAGCCAGGTCGCATTTATCTGACCTGCTTGTCATTAATACTCGACAAACATCACTATTCTGCTTCCCTTTACGTGGACACGGGAAGGAAAACAAACTTACTTCCATAAACACTCAGCACGCTCGGTACAAGTGACGTTATCGCATCTTCTACTGCACATTTGGGACACTAGGTTCGTCTACAGTTCACACACAGATCACATCCAAATTGCATATATTTTGAAATGTGAATGACCACGCAAAAAAAATTGGATTTCACAAAAAATCGGACTTGAGTCACTTCAGGCTGCAGTGTGAACATAGCCTTAGTTTCTTTGTTCCCTCAGTCTCCTTAGTGTGTGTCCGCTCACCTGTTCTCCCCAGCTGTGTCCACTTTCCCCTTATTATCTCTTGTGTATGTAGTGTCTGCATCCTCCCCCCATTCTTTGTTGCATTCTCCCGCATGCTGTGTCATTCCTGTATAATGTGCATCATTTCTTTAGTTTGTTATTATTTTTGAGCACATTCCAACAACAAAGCAGTTGATTGTCCTTGATCTGGAGTCTTGCACTGGAGTCCAAACGCTGCCTGCCACACAGCGGAGACTTGACAGAAGAACGCAACCATAAAATGGACTCCGCAGACTCCAACCCCTATAGAGGCACTCACCTGGCCCTGGGGGGACCTGCCTGGTGGAATGATCCCCAGTGACATTGCTCCCCTCAACAGCCACCTCTGCCAGATTCCCGAGCTTCGCCACGTCAGCTGCCCACCATGTCAGCTGCCCACCATGTCAGCTGCATGTTCTCTGCCTGAGCTCTGGGGATCAGAGTAGGTCAACTTTTACTCCGGCCGCTCACTCACCTGCCTCTCCGCTCGCCAGTGTCTCTTCTTCACAGCAGTCAATGCCTCAACTGAGGAAGAAGAGCTCCCGGCGGTAGCGGAGAGAGTGTTTCCCAGAGCCATGCAGTCTAATGCTGCAGGAATCCTTTGCCCAGCCCCGTGCCACCCAGCCCTTCCACACCATCGCTGCTGTGGATTTCCACACCATTGCTGCAGCAGCGGAGTTCCACACCATCCCTGTCACAACAGCCAGCTCCATTGGAGTGGAAACGACACTCCCAGTGGGGAGCTCAGCAGCACCAGTCTGCTGACACAGCGAGTGACCATTTTTTTTGCTGAGAGTTTTGCAAAAACTATGAACTCACAGATTATGTTTGGGGAAGCGCTGGTCAGTAAGGCTAGTGATGTTTTTGCTGAAACGGTTTCATACCATCAGATAATGGACTAATTTACTTTATTCCCCTCTGATGAGGTGAGAGGGGCTATTGTTCATTCTGTTGACACACTATGTTATGAGAGGTTGTTTGACCCATGCAAGGAAGACCAGGAAGCCATTACAGCCAAACCCCGAAGACTGGTTACCAGCTTTCCTTGGCTGTTAGACTCCTTGCACAGGTTAGTGAGAGATTTTCTGGTCACCACTCTACACCTTCATCTAGCTAAAGAGATCGTTCCTATAAACTGGCCACAGAAGGGACTGTGTTTTTAAACAATTCTAGCTATGCTCCTGCCAAGCACCCAGCACCTACACCTATTTAGTTACCTCAGGTGGGAGTGACCAAGAAAAGGCTTACTCCTGCACCCGTTCTGTTTCCACGGGTGGGGGCGGCCACAGACAGGCCTGCCTCTGCACCCATACCTGCTCCATGGGTGGGAGTGGCCAAGGACAGGTGCACTTCTGTACCGGTTCCTGTTTCTCGGCTGGCGCCAGCCAGGTCCAGGCCTTCATGGCAGTCTTCTGTGCCTTCAGCATCTCTTCAATCACCACTTCAGTCTGCACAGTCTCCTCCGTCACAGTCATCAGCCGCAGCAGTTCTGCACCCACAGCTCTCAGCACCAGCTGCAGCAGGTCCACAGCCACAGCTCTCAGCACCAGCTGCAGCAGGTCCACAGCTACAGCTCTCAGCACCAGCCACAGCAGCTCAGCCACAGCAGCTAATATGCTTTATATGGAACAACAAGAAGCCAAGACTTCATCTGTTTTTATTATACCTTCCTTATGATCGTGGAATCTTAAAATGCCCAATTTTTTTGTTGTACTACTGGGCTGAATTGGACTGACTTGGAGACTCAAGGTCTAAATTTGACTCTCCCCTCATATATTTATTCAAATACAATAACTAAACTGCTGAAACAGACTGAAAACCCATTCCTTAAAAATACAGTAAGAGTATGGAGGGATGTAAACAAAACTTCTAAACAAGCCATTCTGCCTATTTCAGTTCAGTCTAATTTGGGGTAACCAATTATTTTTACCTGATAGAGCGGATGCAACATTTAAATTGAGAACTCTAGACAATTCAAAATCTTTATCTGCCTGACTCTGATATACTAATGAGCTTTCAGGATCTACATAAGCAATTCTACTTAGATAAGAAATATTTCTTTAAATATCTCCAACTCAGAAGCTTTATACGAATGCATCATGTACTGACAAAACCTGTTCAATCAAATTTTGAAAGAATGCTGACAAAAGATAGTTGGAAGAAGGGTATCATATCTAAATTTTATTATTCAATGGTGTCACATCTTTCTGAAGGATCCTATGATAGACTTAAAGCATGGAAGAAAGATTTGCTACTAGAATTTTCTGAGGATTGGCAAAAGGCATGTGCATTGGCCCACACTAGATCTAATAACACACATCTCAAAATGATACAGTTTAAATGGTTAATGTGGTTTATGTAACACCAGTAGATCTCAATAGGTATGAGGGAGATACCTGATGTATGTCCAGAATGTACAGAATACAGAGGAACACTGGTTCACTGTATGTGGTACTGCAGGAAAACAACAGTGTTTTGGAAAGAGGTGAAGGATATAATTGAGAAAATTATTTCCAAACAATTAATACTGGATCCAAAGCTGTTTTTATATGGACTGTACCCAGAAAAACACAAATATACTAAAAATGCACAGACATTTATAAACCTAAGCCTGTTCAATGCAAAAAGATGTATATCGTTGTTTTGGAAAAAACCCTAACCTTAACCCTAACCAGTGGCAATTAACTAATTGCCCTCCCACTAGAAAAGATTATGTATGCACTAAAGGACCAACAAGACTTGTTTGAGAGCATTTAAAGACCTAAAAATGCCAGAGGACAGTGCCAGTGACTGAAGGAAATGGAAATAGTAGTTCTTAAATATGAATGATCTTAACATATTTTGATTTCTTGTCGTACTAATGTAAAGGTGAAGGAATGTGAAGATCTGTGACAGCTTGCTTTTTACGCTCAAGGCTTTGTGATAGGCACCTGATTGTACTATTTATTTTTACTTATATTTTTGAGTTAATTTCAGTTCTATTATTTAATTTATTATTATTAAAATACTTTTGCTTTTTATTTCTTCTCTTGTGTTTTTGTGTTCATTTTGATTAAATCATTGAAAATTCAATAAAAACATTCGCAGACTTCCGGCAACAATTTTGTAATAACCCTAGGTTGGGTGTGAAGCACAATTTCTCAGATTTCAAAATAGGAACGACAGTCACGTAATTACGGTAATTCAAAGTGATTTTTTCAGACTTCTCAGCTGTGATATGCTCAGCATTAACCAGCTGTTCACGGCAAGTAAGGGCAGGTAACAAGTGAATTGGCGGTGATCGCCCGCTGTTAAAGGGTTAAAGTATAGTGGGGTCACAGGGTGCCAACTACATTCTGTAACATATAGGCCCATGTTACATGAGCCATTATGCTTAATTGCCACCTCTAGCTGTATAAAGATGGAATTTGGCAAGTGTTACTAAAGACCATCTTCTTTCAGCTTGTCTAGTATCCTCCTATGTCACACCAACCTTCTGCATGTCCTCCTTCACTATATCATTAATCTTCTTTGTGGTCTTCCTCTTTTCCTTCTGCTTGGCAGCTCCATCTTCAACATTCTTTGTCCAATATATCCACTATCCCACCTCTGTACATGTCCAAATCAATCCATCTCAACCTTGTTGCTTTAAATGTGACTCCAAACAGTTCAATCTGAGTCCTCTGATGTACTCATTTCCAATGCTTTTTACCTGGTTACTGCCAACAAATATCTTAGCATCTTCAAATCAGGTCTACCTCCTAGTGATATTATATCTGATATTAAAGCCCTGAGGTCTGTGTCAAGGCTTGTATCCTTTTTCAGAATATCATGCGATAAAAGCCAGACGAGGCCCCATTTTCTGAAAACACGTGACTGCCTTTTTATGTGATTCGAGTTGCTGAAAAAGCCATGGGAAATAGAGGAAGTGTTTCCTTCGTGATATAAGGTGTGTTTTGATCCATTATTATACTGGCTATAGATTCTGTGTACCCCTGCGTCTTCAGTTCTCTGTGAGAGAATGTTTTCTAAGGCTGGGGAAGTTATACCAAAAAGCAGAAATCGCCTGAGCCCCAACCCCCCACCCCCACCCAATCATTTCCTGTAACTGTTTATCCACACACTGTCTATATACAATACTTCATTGATAAACCACAGCTGATCTGTTGTTACTTAGATGTACCGCAATCAGGATAGATTTATTTCACCTGGCTTCACAATACCTCAAATGGAGATTTTGACACAATAATTGCATAATTATGCCAATTATGCCAACATGTAATAGCAGTTATGTAACAAACATAACAGCAGGAATGCTGTACATCAAATGTCCAGCAGATGTCAGTACTCCTAAATGAGATGTTAAAGAGAGCTTTCTGTGATCAGGCTTTTGGTGAAGCAGTTGGCTGGAAAGATTCAACATATTCAAGGGGCCTCATCACATCATCACTGCCACTTCCTGTCTTTTTTGGTAGTGCCACAATCTTTAAACATGCATTATAGCAGGTCTCACTACCATTTTGTAAACCTTTGCTTTCTCTTTTGCTGCTATCCTTCTGTCACAAATCACCCCAATACTCATCTTCACCCGCTCCACCCTGCCTGCACTCTCTTCTTCATCGCTCTTGTGCACCGTCTATTGCTTTGGGTTGTTGACCCCATGTATTTAAACTTATCCTCCTTCATTACTTTAGTCCTTCCATCTTCACAATTCCATCTGCCTCTGATTCACATGTATTCTGTCTTGCATCTACTGACTTTCATTCCTCTTTTTTCCAGTGTATGTTCATCTCTCCAGACACTTTTCTGCTCATGACTTCCTCATATAGTAACCACAGTTCCTTTCTTTGTACCCTATCAAATGCATTCTCTAGATCCACAGAGACAAAATACAACTCCTTCTAGAAGCAAATTCTCTTACTTAGCAGCTATATTGAAGTCATATTTACAATAGTTTTGAAATATGAATTAACTGTCATTTCAGCGGTTAATGGGACATTAAAAACTTCATGTAGAGAATATTCAGCCAAATATGATCAAAATTGTCTAAAGGTTTGCTTACTTTGCACACAAATATTACTTTCACCACTATCTTTCTATGAAAAATTCTCTCATAAATTTGAATTCAGAATGGTAATGTATTATTATAATGTGTTTGGCCAACACACCAAGGATACCAAAGTCACACCAGTCGAACATAGTTCATCATTGTAAACTGAACTACAACACTGCAAACTACCCATTTTAGAGTGCACTTACTATCCAGTATAAACTTTCAATAACATGGAGTCATTATTATTTAATTTGTTTTCAAAAATGTATAATGAGAAGAATGCAGATAACTTAAGCAATCAACATGTATAGAGCCAATATCCATTCATCTGTCCGTCTGACTATCCATCCATCCATCCATCCATCTTCTTCAGCTTATCTGGGGCTGGGTTGTGAGAGCAGCAGCCTAAGGAGAGATATCCAGACCTCCCTCTCCCCAACCACCTCCACCAGCTTATCAGGGGAAACACTGAAGTGTTCCTAGGCCAGCTGAGAGATGTAATCTTTCCAGGGAGTCCTGGGTCTGCACTGGGGCCTCCTCCATGTAGGACATGTCTGGAACACCTCACCCAAGAGGTCCCTAGGAGACATCCTAGTCAGATGTCCGAACTACCTCAACTGGCACCTTTCAATGTGGAGGAGTAGAGGTTCTACTCTGAGCACCTCTCGAATTACTGCAATCTTCACTATATCTCTAAGGGAGAGGTCAGCCACTCTTCAAAAGAAGCTCACTACCTAATTAAAAAAAATTAAACGAATTAGGACATGTAAATTTTAAATTTCTAGTTTATCAAATGACACTTGCTGAGCAGTCTTTATGTTACTTCTTAAAATTTTCTCCATCTCTGAGAGGAAAATTATCAGACATTAACATTTTAAGCTGAGAAATACAGCCACTGTACTCTTAGCTAGTGTGTCATGTTGAGTTGTTTGAAACAATGAATTTGAAACTACCTGTCACTTCAAAAAAGTTACTCCAATTATAGTCACTCTACTTCTGAAACACTAACTAAATGCTGAAGTACCACAAACACAACTTTACATATGAACCTTAAATGCATCACAGGGATAAGAGGGAAAATAGATGTTTGCAGGCAGGATCATGTGATGACTTAACTGTCTCTGTGGTACCAGCTAAAAAGACCACCAGACTGCAACACATAATTGGCACAAGCCAGGCAAAGGGATCAAGGTGAAAAGGATTTCTGGTAGGTTAGGTTGATTAAGAATAGAGACTTATGTAGTTATGTAACTATGAGGAACTGATGAATAAAAAAATGAAAGAAGAGAAGTGAGAGCAGCTATGAAGAGAATGAAGCGTGAAGAGGTGGCTGGTCCAAATGACATACCGGTGGAGGTATGGAAATGAGAGAGGACTGCACTCTTCACCATATCTGTAAGGGAGAGGCCAGCCTGTGCAGAGAAGGGATAGTGCATATTGTTAGCCTAATAGCATAATTGCCTAAGTCATATTTTGGCATATTTTGAGATACGTACCTAATTCTACTCTGCTAACAGTGTAGATTCATTTAGATAGATATCTCAATTTTGGCCAAAATATGACTTAGGCAATTATACTATTAGGCTAATGATATATAGGATGTTGAATGTTGAATATGGAGCTGCCATGCAGGAGGAAAAAAAGGAAGACCACCTGAGAAGATTCATGGACGTAGTGAAGAAGGACAGACAGTTTGTGTGATTAAAGAGAATGCTAGGCAGATGATCTGCTGTGGTGACCCCCAAAGAGGGCAGCCAATAGAAGAATATACTGTATTTCCATGCATGTTTGCATTTTTCAATAAATTACTGCACCTATTTCCCATTTTCATAGCAAAATATAAAGGACTAGGGGGTTAAGACTATTGCACAGCACTGTAAGTATTTTTCTTTCACATTCTAGTTTTTCTATTTAAGTTTAATTTATCATTCATAATCTTGGCTTGTAGAGATGAACTTACAGAGAATCACCAACATATAGAGAACGAGCATCTCCACAGTCCCCCTCAGCTTTACATGTTAAATCATTTTTTAGCTCATTGTTGTGGTTTTAGAGGTGCAATGTTAGTAATTGTAGACAGCATTATATTGACAGAACTTTTACTGACTGGTTACTGATTTTGTCTTCTTTATTTAGCTAATTCTGTATCCGTGATAAAGTTGCTTTTCTACCTCTCAGTGAACAGAGCCTTTTTTATTGATCTTTTAATTGTGGGCTCAATTTTGCCCTGTGTGATCGTGCTTAGGTTACAGCTGATCCAGTTGTTTCAAAATACCATGCATCATCCCCTTAGACACCTTCTGAGGGTCTGCACCAAGGCCCAGCATAAGACACACAAATATGATTTTGAATGTAGTAATATTACAAAAAGGAACATATGGAGCTGGATATGAATAATGGAGCACCCATTTAAACGTTTCTGATTTACATAAAACTATAGATTTTATTATATATTTATATTATTCTTGGAATTATAATTGACATATTTTATACATTTTCACAAACACTAGATGACTAGCATATAAAAAGTTCATTATGATGAGCATAATAACATTACCAGTAATATGCCACATCACTTAACTCAATCTGAAAAACGGGTTCAACTCCGGCACCGCAAGCTTTCTGGTCTGAAACCAAGAACGCGTGCCAAAAATGGCAGAAGGGCGTCACTCTGCCATCTCAACATAAAGTTTTCTACCACTATTTCACTGCATGGTGTGTATTGCATAAGAAAAGCGATGCGATTTTCACGGCTGTGAATTAGGTTGGGCTCTAAGGCTGAACTTGCTGCTTTCTATCAGTTCATATCACAGATAATAGGATGCAAAGTGTGTACTTGTCGTCTTGCTCGTAATCCTGTCTGTGTATACCTTGTGCTGCATGCAGATACTGCAGTAGTTTTATTTGGACCATAAAATATGTTCACAGCACAATAGCGTGTTCTCCCACATTTGTGTCCAGGCGAGGACACGCCCACACTCATATGTGAAAAGGTCAGTTCACAAAATGTGGTGGAAACACAGGCCCGTTCTTAAACGTTTGGCTGGTTCACTGAAACTGACACCAGTACTGGCCCGAGCACCGGCACCTCGGCAGTGGAAACGTAGTAACTGTTACTCATGACAGTTCTACTACCATACAGATATAGCCACTTAAAATGGCTGCTTCCAGCCGGCTGTCAGCCAGTTACCAGCCACTGGGAGTCCCCCCTCCTTCTCTGGGGACGTATCTACATTCCACTATAAACACGCCACTTTGAGTCAATTGCATAGTGTCACCAAGACATGGTGCTTTCTTCACAAAAACTTTCACTTTCATAGTTTCAAATTGTTTTGATAGGTTTTAGGCTTAAATATTTTCTACTGCTGAAATATAAAATTTTAATCAAAGTTATGTTTTGAAAATGTAAAATTGATGGATAAAACTTTACTGTCAATTTGAACATTTAAACATTTTGCACTGCAAGATACACTGCAAATCACCAAAACTATGTTTGGTGACTTTGTTCATCCATTTCTATTGAGTACAAAAAATATATACAATTTAAAAAAAATATGAGATAAAAAAAAATAACAAAAAAAATTGCATACAAGTTCCTCATACTACAGATCCAAAAGCAGATGTGCAGGTTGTATCGGATACTGAAAGAATAGGATTTTTCATTTATTGTTTGCTTCCATTATCACTGCTCTTCCTAGTGGATACACAAGACACTACCACCAGTTTAAATGCTGCTTAGGGGTGTTATCACTCGTGGTTGCATTGTCCATGTCATGAGCGGGGGATCTCATTTCAGCCAAGGATCTGCCAAGGATTGGCCAAGGTCCCGTCAAGGATCAGCCGGCCATTTTAAGTGGCTGTAACTGTAGGTATTAAAGGTACTGTGCTGCAGTAGGTTGAATCATATGTCTGTAATAGATACCAATTTATTCAAATCAAAGGTGAGGCTTCTTAATAAACTAAGGTTAATTATGGAGTTCCACTGGGTTCTGTGCTAGGATATGCTTCCCTTAGGCAGCATTACTAAAATGTATAGCATACGTTTTCATTGCTAAGCAGATCATACCCAGCTTCATCTATCACTGAAGCCAGATGACACACACCAATTAGTTAAACTACAGGAATGTCTCATAGACATAAAGGCCTGGATGACCTCTAATTTCCTGCTTCTAAATTCAGTTAAAATTGAAGTTATTGTACTTGGTCCAACAAACCTTATAAACATGGTGACTAATCAGATACTTACTCTGCATGGCATTACTTCCAGTAACACTGTGAGGATTCCTGGAGTCATTTAGACCAGTATATGTCCTTCAATGCACATATTAAACAAATATGTATGACTGCTTTCTTGCATTTGTGTAATATTTCTAAAATTAGAAACATCCTTTCTCAGAGTGATGCTGAAAAGCTCATTCATGCATTTATTACTTCTAGGCTGGACTACTGTAATTCATTGCTATTGGGTTGTCCTAAAAGGTCCTTAAAAGCCTAGGAGAGCATATTTCTTCCATATTGGCTTCTCTTCATTGGCTCCCTGTTAAATCAGAATTGAATTTGAAATCCCTGTCCTCACATACAAGGTCTTGAATAATCAGGCCCAATATCATCTTACAGACCTCATCGTACCATATTACCCCAACTGTTAGACTGCTGGCTTACTTGTGGTTCTTAGGATACTTAAAATAGAATGGGAAGCAGAGCCTTCAGCTTTCAGGCCCCTCTTCTGTGGAACAAGCTCCCAGTTTGAATATGGGAAACGAACACATCTCTATATTTTTAAGATTATGCTTAAAACTTTCCTTTTTGGTCAAGTTTATAGTTAAGGCTGGACCAGGTGACACTGAAACCCCCCTTAGTTAGACTGCAATAGGCCCAGGCTGCTTGGGAGTTCACCTGCTGCACTTATTTATTTATTTTTTCACTCACCTCTTTTCACTACCTGTGTTTGTACACTGTTTAATTAACATTCCACAGCATGCGTTTTGTCCTGTCTCCCTCCCTTCACTCCCAGCTGGTTGCGGCAGATGACTGTCCCCCCCTGAGTTGATTCTGCCAGAGGTTTCTTCCTATTAAAAGGGAGTTTTTCCTTCCCACTGTTGCAAGGTACTTGCTCATAGGGGGTTGTGAATGTTGGTTTTTTTTCTGTGATTATTGTAGGGTCTTTATCGTACAATATAAAGCAGCTTGTGGCAACTGTTTGTTATGATTTGGTGCTATATGAATTGAATTGAATTGAATTGAATTGAATTCCCTTTTCAATCCAGTTAGGAAACCTTACTTCTTATTTGCTTAAAGGGGAAGCTGCAAAATAGTTCAGTCCGGAGTGTTTAATCACATGGGGTTCTCCATTGATTTTGACAAATGTCATAGACTGTGGGAAGAGGCAGGTATGTGGGGACACACTGAGAGGAAGGGTGAGAGAGAATAAAGTGGATTTTAGAGGCAGTGATACTCTCTTGAGTTAATGATAGGATGATAAAACACCCCGTACCTTCCATCTACATGTTTTGCCATGGCAGATTTCCAGATCGAAAGTTAATGCTGCTTCCGCAGCCAGGGGGCACTCTGATCCCTTCTTTGCTCTGTTTCTGTTTTCCCACAGAGCTACTCACCCAAGGTCATGCTTTCTGCACAGACTGACAGCCCTGTATCCCCTCCAGCTTCACATTAGTATTCTGTGAGCCGAATGGAAGACCAGAATGGCAGGGAATTAAACCTCCTGCCTGCTCCACAGCCTTCTCTCATATCTCATTCTGACTCCTGATGAAACTCATTTGTAATTGAATTGATAGAGGATGCTGCTTGTTTTTTTAATTTTATTTTTAGTCTCTCTCTCCCTCTCTTACTGTGTGTGTGTGTGTGTGTGTGTGTGTGTGTGTGTGTGTGTGTGTGTGTGTGTGTGTGTGTGTGTGTGTGTGTGTGTGTGTGTGTGTGTGTGTGTGTGTGTTGGCATGGCATGTGTGTGTCTTAGTTCAAAAACTTTTCTGCTCACACAAATTAATAAGTTCAGTACCCTTGCTGACCAATTTTCTCAAATTACATGGGTGCCTTTCTGAGATTAAAAAAAATATATGTATTAATGATAAAATCAGTTCTGATTTTGTATGTGTCAACATACTTGTTTCAAAACAAGTAATCAGATGTTTTTCAGGCCCTCACAGTTATATTTGTGATGAAGAAAAATCATCTTGTTAAACTTTACAGTTACAACAGATGAAGTAGACTTTACATCAATTTAAAACAGTTTCACAGGTTAATCAGAATTTCATATGGACTGTGATATCTGTAGACACCAAAAAATGCTAGACAGTTAAAATATGTTAAAATGCTTAGTGGATCACAGTAGTAACATCCTCACATTTGGATGAAGACTGGGTTGGTGTTATCAGTAGGCAGTGTACTAGATCAGCAAGACAGGGAGTGGGGAAAGCCGGCTCATGGAAAACAAAAGACTGAAAAGATGAAAGAGTACAAAACTGAAGGAAAAAAGCAAAATAGGAGAAATAGGACCATAAATGGAAGGGTAAATATCAGTCACAAAATTATGAAGAATTTTGTGATATGGGTGTGGGATATAGTTGGTGGAAAAATTATGATTATTGACTGATGATTAGTTGATGGTTGGCTAATCTGGAATCTGAACTTTTATGTGATCAATTTAGGTTTTTCTAGTCAATTACACGGTATATCAAACACCAAAGCAGTCGTCAGCGAGAGAACGTACTTCAAATATCCTGCCATTTGTAGACTTCAAGGAACAAATACTGTAATAACCCTATGTTGGGTGAAGCACAATTTATCAGCTGTCTGAAACTATTTGAATTTTTCCAATAAGACAAACAGTCATGTAATTACGGTAATTCAAATTATGTTTGATCTGACCTCTCAGCGGTAAAATGCTCGGTGTTAACGAGATGTTCACGGCAAGTAAGGGCAGGTAAAAGGTGTACTGGCAGTTATCGCCCGGTGTTAAAGGGTTATGTATATGCAGATCAGTTATTGCTGCTCCAGATGTTATCAAATTTATTAAGTCCACTAATCATTTGGGTGTAAAAGTGGCAAATGGCACTGTGACTCAGAGAGTACCTTTGAGCACAACACTCACAGTGACTGATCCACAAACCAAAAAGTCAACATCAACAGCAATTGTCCAGTAAATTTCTTAGGAAGCGATGTAATGACAAAAATTAAATCTTGGGATAATTCCAACTGAAAAACGAATTCTGGCTATAAGATTGCAAAAAGAGAGAGGGACCAACTTGTCTGGTCATTCAAAGACAAGGAATTCCACACTATTGGTATGGTTTAGATCTGATAAGCACAGGTCCAAAATCAATAACCTCCAACTTGCACAAGAAAGCTCGACCATCTTTTCTCAACAAATGTCTGCAAACATAGCAAAACTCACTGCAATAGCCAAATCTTACTTTATGTTGAGACATTTTGTTGGCATCAAAAATCAAAAGTAGCTGTGAAACAGACACAATCAGCCTGCTCAACCTTTTGGCAGAAATTTTTCAGGTACTTAGTCTCAACTTAACTGGAGTGGTGGCCTAGGGGAGAAGAAGAGGGTTCATCACTGAGAGGACCCTTGTTCAAATCCTCGGGCTGGCATCACTGTGGGTCCCTGAGCAAGCCCACCCCCCCAGGTTGCTCCCCGGGCGCCCTTTGGCTGCCCCCTGCTCCATGCTGTGCTGTGTGTACTACATACTACATGTGTGTGATGGGTTAAATGCAGAGAATGAATTTCACTGCATGTAAATGTATGTGACAAATAAAGCTCTTTCTTCTTCTTCTTCTTCTTCACAGAAAAGAAGAACACTAGACCACAATAACCACACACTAAGCGGCAGATGATGTCCTTCTTAGGGATGACAAACATCTGCAGATATTCGATAGATAATTACTCTGAAATAACTATCACATCTTAGACTTGCAGACTAATATGGCAGTGCATGACAACATTACCTGGAGTTCAAATGCAGAATCTGCCTTCTGTAAACATTAAGCAACTAATTGCCAGCTCACAAGTGTTAGGTCTGCCTAACAACTCTGAGCCCTTCATCCAGACAGTTGACTGTAAAATTGGCCATATGACCTCAGCCACATGGTTAGAAACACAGGCCTATTGCCTTTTATTCACAAAACTTGATCCTGTTACACTGGCCTTACCTATATGTGTTCAATCTGTTGAAGCAGCAGCACTCGCAATTAAGGGATGGGTGACCATTGTACTTTTTCACCCCCAACATTAAAGGTGCCTCGTGCCGTGGCTGCACTGCTTCTTCAAAATAAAGCAGCCTTTCTATCACCAGCTTTACAATTAAGTTGTCTGATTATACTGCTGTCACAACAACATCTGACCACAAAACGATGCAGCACACTGAAGCTTTGAACTGTAGATGAATCCCATGATTGCTTAGCAACCACATAAACCTGTCTATTACCACAGCCTTAGACACCCTGACACCAAAGTCTGACCTGATCTTTTTCATGGATGGGTCCAGCACGAAGGACCCTAATGGTACTAATTGGACCTCACTTACTGTAGTCAACAGCAGTGAAATTTTAGTAGCTAAAAGACTACCTAAATATTAATAAGCCTGATCAGCAGAATTAATTGCGCTAAATAAAGCTTGCAACGGGAAAGACAGCCACCATTTATACCGACAGTCAATTTGAACTTTCCACATGCAACATTTTCAAACAATGGGGAAACTGGGATGGTAAAATCTGGTAAAACTATTAACCATAAACAGCTGATACTGAATCTCCAAGATTCAATCTTACTTCCCAAAGCACTAGAAATTTGTAAATGTGAAGCTAATAAAAAAGACCCTATTTTTCTAGGAAACTCATAACAAAAGAGGTGGCACTTATGCCTGAAAAGCAACATTATGCGTTTAAACATGCAAATCATTAACCATCAGAAAAGTATGCAACTCTTCTCACTAAAATCAAAACAACGTTCCTAGCTTCATAAAGGTGCAATTATAAATAAAGATGGCTTATATCTTTGACCATTAGGAAAACCAGTCCTACCCAAAGCACTCTCTCATACTGCTGCTTTATTGAGCCATGCCATTTTAAGATGACTACCAACAGCAGAGATGGTACTCTTAATAGATCAAGTGTTCACATCTTATGGTTTTATAAATTAGTCCCAGAATTTTTTCACGTCATGTCTAATACGTGTTAAACATAATACACAGGGTAACCTAAGAACAAAGAGGGGACAGTTCCCAAAAACTGATTTTCCCTTTCAGAACATTGGCATGGATTTTATAAAACTAAACAAATGTGAAAATAAAAGATACTGCTTGGTCATTATAGAGATGTTCTTCAAATGGACAGAAATATTACCTTGTACTAATGCAGATGCCATAAAACATCTTTTTTTTTTTTTTTTCCACAGCAATTTATTTTTATGAGCAGTGGAGGGAGACAGGAAATGGGGGAAAGATACAGGGGAAGACACGGGCAAATTGGCGACAGGCCAGGACTCAAACCCACGTCACCTGCACCGCAACGCAGCGTACGCATGTGGTCGCCGGCTTCACCACTAAGCCACCCAGGGTGCCCGGCAAAACATCTTCTAATAGAAGGAATACCTAAATTTGGGATTTCAGAGAAAATCTACCATGATAATGGTACCTATTTCATAAATAAAGCTATGAAACATATTGGTAAAGTTGTGCAAATAAACCAAAAATAAAAAACAAAAAACAACAACAACAAAAACATTTTGCATATCACCCCAATCTACAGAACTGGGCACCATAAAATCCAAATTGATGGAGTAATGGCAGAGACAGGGAGACTTGGATATATTGTCTACCTTTAGTAACCCTAAGTCTGCACATCCAGAAAACAGAAAAGGGATTTAGCCAATTTGAAATAATATACAGAAGACCAGATGTGCCTTCAAGATTTGTACCACTCACAAGACCAAGTAATGAGGCTGAAAAGGGGCTAGCAAGTTATATGAAAACTCATTAACAAAATCTCTTTACTTATAATAGATCACCAACCCAACCAGAGCCTCCCACAGTTGGTAAAACTGAGAGACTCGGTCCTGATAAAAGTCATCCACAAGAAGAGGTGGACTGACCCAAGGTGGGGGGGACCATTTCAGGTATTATTATCCACTCTCAAACCAGTAAAGGTGAAGGCAAGACCATGTCGCTCCACCTGATACACTGTAAATTACTGAAACTACAATTTTTTGATGCCCTGGAGTAATTTTGTGATCAAAATTGAATCACCACTCCCTGATCTCCCAGCATCCCCCTTAGGAAAGTCCAAGTACAAAGGGGCAGTCCTGTGCTTGGTTCCTGTCACACCTGTCCTCTTGTAGGAAAAACATCAGCTTAGAGACAGAAAAGCAGAGTCCGGAAGCATTGGTATTTACATAATAGGGTCAGTATTTCGAATTGATGAATTTAGAACCTTCTTGGTGGTAATTCAACTCAGGCCCAACATCAGACACCTATCTTCCACATGTATAAACACAACAAATATAAGCACCTCTTCTTAACTTTCAACTCCATGTGGTTTGCCAGCATTGTGGTGTGGTGGTTAGCACTTTTGCCTCACAGCACAAAGGTCCTAGATTCAATTCCACCTTGGTTGAGGTCTCTCTGTGTTTTGCGTGGGTTTTCTCCAAGTACTCTGGTTTCCTCCCACAGTCCAAAGACATGCATTTAGTGGGGATAGGTTAATTGGTGATTCTAAATTGCCCATAGGTGTGAATGTGAATGGCTGTCTGTTTCTCTGTGTTTGCCCTGTGACTGGCTGGGATATGCTCCCCCACCCCCCACACCCCCATGTCCCTGACCAGAATAAGTGGAAGAGAATGGATGGATTGTGATTTGCCAGGCACAAAACTGCAAAAGCAGATCTGTAAATGGACTAGCTCTTATATAGAGCTTTTCTACTTTTAGTTGAGCACTCAAAGCACTTTATACAACATGGTGTGCTGGTTCCTTGGAAGTCGTACTTTATATTCACGACTCCCTTCAGGATGGGACGGAACATGTCCATGGTTGTGCCATTTTATGTGCCGTTTTATGTATTATGTGTACCCTGCTTTACCCTACTAAATCTGAGCTACAGCATGCCAAACAAAGGGTCTCATTTGACTCACACATATACAGTACCAGTCAAAAGTTTGGACACACTGAAACTTTTGACTGGTACTGTACATAGATGCTATAGGAGTGCAGAGAGATGTGCCTGATGAATTTGAGGCAAGAAATCAGATCACAGCTGGGTTTGAATCTCTGTTTGCATGGTGGACTACATAAATAAAAACTTGGATTGGATAAATTATATTTATTTCAATCAGCAGCGTTATGTTTATTTCACAAGTGATGTCGCTGCATACCATGTCTTTGTGGATTGATCAAAACACATATTACCATGGTTCTGACTAAAGTAGACAGCATAAATGGTAAGATCCTAAACAATGCATTTCAGGGGGATGAGGATGAAGCTACTGTGACACAGAACAAAATGAGGACAAAATTGACACAAAACTGTAAATAGATGAACTGAAAGATGCACTACTCATGACAGACCTGCGGAAAGCAAAGAGGAGAGGCAAAGTTTTGATATCATCAGAATGGGACTTTATATCATTCAATTGCGACCGGGTCCTAAGTGAGACTAATTGTATATTCTGAGTATCTTATCACAGGCCTGCGTGTAACTCAATAACAAGAACAGGATGTTCTATGTTCAATAATAAAAAGGCCTTCCACATATTTGCCTGAGCCCTCAGTGTGATCATTTTATTGGTGTTGGATATTTTTCTTACAAGGAGTAATTAAACCATCAGAAACATCAATAACACTAATTTGTCTATAAGGAGTTATTGTGCAATATTTGGTTTCATTACTACAGCTCCTTTCTTTGCATCCCCAATGAGTTTCAAAAGGACTCAAATCAAGGGATTGAAACAGCCTCTCGAGTACATCCCAATGATAAGCTAATAACATTAATCTCAATAATGCTTTAAAAACTGCTCAAATAAGAGTCCAAAGCTGTTTTAAGATGAATGCCAAGTAGAAGGACATGCTTTTGATAACCACCAGGTGTGAGTGTCAACAGGGGGAATTCCTTCTTTCTTTGTTCTTCAAAAAGGCATTCAAGGATGAGATAATGCCAGTGACATAATCAAGATTACCAATTCCAACACTAATACACACACACACACACACACTTTTGTTTTTGTTTTTACACCAAAGATAGTGTTAAAAAGTGTGTCCTAGAACTCAGCAATTTCATGCGAGTGCTTTCTTGTACAGCCATGTCAAGTCCAAGACTGTAATATGCTAAAAGAGTATGAGATTTATGGTTCTTAATATGTATGCTTATTAGAGTACACAAGCTGTCATAATTATCTCACAGTACAATGCTGTAGCGAAGGGTAATCAAAGCAGCACCGATCTGACTTCAATACCAATTTAATGTAAGTTTTTAAATATATGATGTCACTTAACAGTTAATCATAAATAGATTTTTCTAACACAAAGTTGGGTTATCATATAAATTGTCTCCAAATGGAAATGCGGCTCCCTGGAAGTGATGCAAAAGTAGCATAACACAAGTCTTTCACTGCTTTTTGATCAAAAATGGTGTGGTAAGTCTTCTTATGGCTGTCCTTACAATCTACACATTCTTTGGTTCCTGCCATCATCACAATAGAATAGAATAAAATAGAATAGAATGCCTTTATTGTCAGTGTACGAGCTGTCGTCCTGGGGTCAGTGGTTCGAATCCCAGCCAGGACATGAATCCAGTAAGGCCCCCAGGCTTAGGCTGCCATGCTACCCAAGCTACCCAGACCTACCTTAGACTATGAGTGATGCATTTATATGATATATGATTAAAGGACGTTGCCTGGATTAACAAGGTTCAGAGCCTAAGATCAAGGCAGCAGGGAGGGGAGTTAGCCAGCTGTCAGAGCTGTAGAAAGGTGTGATGAAAAAAGGGGTGGCAAAGAAGTACAGCGAACTGTCCAAGCAAAGACTCACTGCTTGAAGACATATGCCTCTTTTCCACTAGTACCTACTCAGTCAACTCGAAACGACACAACTCGGCATCTTGTTTTGTTTCATTACAATTGAGTAGCCCTTAATGTGGTTGGAGTTGATATAGCAACACCGGTGGATAGTAGTCTCTTGATGTAATTTGTTTGCGACTAAAACACGGCTATTAGCTTGGAGATGTCCTGATACACTGTCTCATTTCTCATCTGCCACCAAACATAAACATCTGCACCGCCTCATTTGACCATGGTGTTGGTTTGCGTGCCTCTATTTTCTCTATTTTTTCACATCCTCTATTTTTAAAAATGGCGCGGTTGATTCTGGTGAAGGAATCACTCTCATGACTCTAGTGACGACACTCCCTGGCTGATCAGTGGCATGCTGTTCTTCAACATCACATTTTTGTATTGCCTCGGATTGCTTGGAACCCCAGCTGAGTGGGTACTAAAAAAGTACCTGGTACCTGGTACCAATACCTAATGGAAAAGCCTACAAACCGTGCCGAGTTGAGTCGAGCCGCACTGAGTAGGTACTAGTGGAAATGAGGCAATAGAAGCCAGATTACAAGAAAGTCTATGACTTAATGCCTCACACATGGATCCTGGAATGCCTAAAACTGTACAAGATCAACAGGACCCTAAAAGCCTTCATCAGGAATTCAATGAGGATGTGGAAAACAACACTAGAGGTCAATTTCAAGCCTATTGTACAAGTCACTATTAAGTAAGGGATTTACCAAGGAGATGCTCTGTACCCACTGCTGTTCTGCTGAACCTCTCAGCCAGATCATTAACACGACTGGCTACAAATAAAGACTACAGAATGGAGCAACCATTAGCCACTACATGGATGGCATCAAGCTGTATGCCAGTGGTGAACGAGACACTGATTCACTGATCTACAGAAATGACATTGGAATGTCATTCGGATTGGAGAAGTCTAGTCAGTTGGTAAAAAAGAGAGGGTACATAGTCAGAAAAGATGAGATTGTACTACTGGAAGGCGACACTGAGTACAGCTACAAGCACCTTAGAATCCCACAGGCAAATGGGAACCATGAAGAGGCCACTAGAAAAACTGCAACTCCTAAGTACCTGCAGAGAGTAAGGCAAGTCCTGAGGAGTCAGCTGAATGGGAAGAACAAGATCTGGGCAATTAACACCTATGCCATCAGTTAGAGATAGAAGTCACTGACATCAAGACAATAAAGCTCCTTTCCATGTATGGAGGGTTTCACCATAAATCCAGCACCATGAGACTGTACACTAAGCGGAAGGAAGGAGGCCAAGGACCTGTGAATGTCAGAATCACTATCCTGAATGAAACAAAATGATCCATGACTACATCAGGAGGATGGCCACAAATGATCATGTGCTTAGTGAATGCCTCAGCACACCACAGCATGTACCAGCGGTAGATAGAATATGTGGTCAATATCAATCCTACCAATGGCTGTACAAAGCTAGACTGAAAGATGGCACAGAAGCACTAAGCATTGTAACACAGGAACAAACTCTTAGCACAAGATCGATAAAGGCTGGGGCATACCATACAAGGCAAGACCCCAGGTGAAGGCTGAGCAGAGATGACCCTGAGGCAATCCAGCACATAGCGGCAGGGTGCAAGATGGTAAAAGGCAGAGCATGCATGGAATGCCAAAACCAAGTGACTGCCATAGTATACAGGAACAGCTGAATCCATCCATCCATCCATCCATCCATCCATCCATCCATCCATCCATCCATCCATCCATCCATCTATCCGTTTTCTTCCGCTTATCCGAGGCCATGTCATGGGGGCAGCAACTTCAGCAGAGAAGCCCAGACCTCCCTCTCCCCAGCCACCTCCTGCAGCTCATGTGGGGGGATACCAAAGCATTCCCAGGCAAGCTGAGAGATATAATCTCTCCAGCATGTCCTGCCACAAGGCCTCCTCCCAGTAGGGCATGCCCAGAACACCTTACCCAAAACATGCCCAGGAGGTATCCTACTCAGACGCCTGAACCACCTCAACTGGTTCCTTTCGATGTGGAGGAGCAGTGGGTCTACTTTGGGCCCCTCTCGAATTGCTGCACTCCTCTAAGTGAGCCACCCTTCGAAGGAAGCTCACTTCTGCCACTTGTATTTGCAATCTCGTTCTTTCGGTCACTACTCAAAGCTCGTGGCTGTAGGTGATTGATGGGACATAGATTAACAGATAAATCGAGAGCATTACTTTCATGTTCAGCTCCCTCTTCACATGACAGACCAGTGCAGCATCACTACAGACGCAGCCTCAATCTGTCTGTCAATCTCTCACTCCCTACTTCCGTCACTTGTGAACAAGATCCCGAGATACTTGAACACCTCCACCTGGAGCAGCAACTAGTCCCTGAAACAAATGGGCACTCCACCCGTTTTCGGCCTTACCGTGGCCTCAGACTTAGAGATGATAATTCTGAGGCCACTGTAAGGCAACCTGGAGGCCATCAGCTGATGAAGCAAACAGGAACACATCATGCACAAAAATCAGAGATGAGATTCTGAGGCCACCAAGGAGGAAGTCTTCCACCTGTTGGCTATGCCTAGAAAGTCTGTCCATAAAAATTATGAACATAATTGGTGACAAAGGGCATCCTTGGTGAAGTCCAACACCCACAGGAAACAAGTCAGACTTATTGTGAGTCTGCACTTCTATTTTCTCACTGCGGTTGTACAGGGACCGAATGGCCCTTAGCAACAGGCCAGACACCCCATATTCCCACAGCACCTCACACAGGATACCCCAAGGGCTGTGGTTGAATGCGTTCTCCAAGTCCACAAAACACATGGGCTGGATGGGCAAACTCCTACTCATCCAGCATTATACGATCAGGATGGAAACTGCATTGTTCCTCTTGAGTCGGAGGTTCCACTAATGGGCTGACCCTCCTTTCCAGCACCCTGGCATAGACCTTACCGGTCCCCCTTCTTAAAGGTGGGGACTACCACTCCAGTCTGCCAATCCAGTGGCACCACCCAAGAGCTACACGCAATGTTGCAGAGGTGTGTCAACCAAGACAGCCCTGCAACATCTACAGCCTTCAAGAATCTTGTCCACACCAGGGACCCTGCCAACAAGGAGTTGTTTAACCACCTCATTGACCTCCCCCCAGTGGTGGGCGAGTCATTGCCCTCATCCCCAGACTCTTCTTCCACTACAGAACGCGTGTCAGCTGCCAGGCTCCAGGGTGGCGCCCCAGTAACCCTGTCCCAGGCAGGGTAAACATTTACCCTGGTGGATCTTCCATAGGGGTCACTGGAATCGCTCTTTGTCTGGTCCCTCACCCAGGACCAATTTGCCATGGGAGGCCCTACCACAGGGCAAAGCCTCTGGACAACATAGCTCCTGGGATCACTGGAATTAAGGAAGTCCTCGAAGTACTCCTTCCACCACCTAACTATAGGCTCAGTTGAAGTCAGCAGCACCACACCAGCACTTTAAACCGTATGGGTGGAGCAACACGTTTCTCTCCTGAGTCACCTGTGATCAGTTGACAGCTCAGCTCCTATCTTCACCCAAGCGTCCAGAACATCAACCACAGATCTGATGATACGAATACAAAATTGATCATCAACCCATGACCTAGGGTGTCCTGGTGATATATGCACTTATGGACATCCTTTTTTTGGAACATGGTGTTTGTTCTGGTCAAACTGTGGTTTGCACAGAAGCCCAATAACAAAACATCATTTGAGTTCAGATAAGGCAGGCTGTTCCTCCCAGTCACGCCCCTCCAGGTCTCACTGTCATTGCCCATGTGAGCGTTGAAGTCTCCCAGCAGGATGATGGAGTCACCGGATGGAGCACCCTCAAGCACCCCACCCAACAACTTCAAGGAGACTGGGTATTCTGAACTGTCATTTGGCACATAAGCGCAAACAGTCATCACCCGTTCCCCAGCACAAAGGGGCAGGGAAGCAACCCTCTCGTCCACCGGTGAAAACACCAACACAAAGACAGCAAGCCAAGAGGCTTCAAGAGTTACCACACAAGAGTTGCCACAGTTAGTGGCATTGAGGTCAGTGGTGATTCTCAGTTTCCAATTGGTGTGAATGTGAGTGTGAATGGTTGTCTGTCTCTCTGGGCTAACCCTGCAACAGACTGGTGACCTACCTAGGGCATACTCTGCCTCTTGCCCTGTGACAGCTGGGACAGGCTCCAGATTAGCCCAAGAACAGTGTAGAGAGAGCTTCATGGAATGGGTTTCCATGGCCAAGCAGCTGCATCCCAGCCTTATATCACCAAGCACAATGTAAAGCATCAGATGCAGTGGTGTAAAGCACGCCACCATTTGAATGTAGAGCAGTGGAGTGTGTTCTCTGGAGTGACAAATCACACTTCTTTGTCTGGCAATCTGACAGATGAGTCTGGGTCTAGCAGTTGCCAGGAGAATGGTGCTTGTCTGACTACAGTGTCTGTGCAAAGTATAAAGTTTGGTGGCGGGGTGATTATGGAATGGGGTTGTTTGTCAGGAGTTGGACTCGGCCACTTAGTTCCAGTAAAAGAACATCCTAGTAAATCCTATGGATTAGGAATGGGATGTCACTCAAGTTCATATGCGTGTGAAGGCAAATAAGTGAATACTTTTGGCAATAGAGTGTATGTGTGAGAGACATGCTCTTTGTCTTGGTGTTATGCATAATACAACAAGGGTCTATCCACCACAGGTTAGCAAGTCTATCAATGTCCACTGAGCTAAGAAGAGGAATGCAAACACTGTTTCTCTTTACAGGAGCACCGACACCCACACTGGGACTTTTGTGTACTTGTACGTTTTATATTATTCACTGTTTGTACATGCGGTCCCAGTCAGATCTGCTGACTACTGCATCTCTGCTGCCAACTAAAACCTGTTTCTGCCCACCACCCCCCACTACACTGTGCCCCAGCCTATGGACCACCTTTGAATGGTTGTAAATCTAGGTACTAATGGGTGTTGGCATCCTTCATGCAATAGAGCCTCTGCAGTGGGGCGTGGTCCGAGCAGAGGGTGAATGAGCGTCCCAGGAACTAATAGTGGAGAGAGCCGACTGCCCATTGGATCACCGAGCACTCTTTCTCCACTCTGCTGTAGTGAGTTTTGTGCACCAACAGTTTCTGGCTGATGCTGACAATCGGGCAGTCTTACCTCTTACCTGCTGAGACAGAACGGCTCTCAGCCCTCTGCTCGAAGCATCACTCTGCAGAACAAAAGGGAGGAAAAAGTTAGGAGTGTGGAGCAAGGCTTCCCTACAGAGAGCCTGTTTTACTTTGTCAATGTCTGGCACTGCTTCATCCACTGGACCAGATTTGGGGCACCCTTTGAGGTGAAGTCAATTAAAGGGCTGGTCGGCTTCGCACAGTTTGGAATGAGCCTGTGATAATAACCAGCCAGTCCCAAACACTGCTTCACGACTTTTTTGGTCTTGGGATGAGGGCAGGATGTGATGGCAGCTGTTTTTTCTATCTGAGGGCACACCTGCCCAACTCCCAACTTGGTACCCCAGTCCAACCGCATACTTCTTTGGGTTGGCCATGAGCCCCACCTGCCTCAGAGACTCAAGCACATGCTTCGCCCAGATGTTACTGTGGATGATAACATCATCCAGGTAGGTGGTGGCAAAGTGTCTGGGGCTCCAAACCGGTTAAAAGAAAGGATGATGAATTGGTACAACCTGTACATAGTGGAGAATGCCATCTTTTCCTTAGACTCTGGAGACAAATGAATCTGCCAGTAGCCCTTGGTCCAGTGTCGTAAAAAAAGCAAGCATGCCTGGACCGGTCCAGGAGTTCATCTACCTGAGGCACGGGATACACAACGAACTGTGACTTCTCATTCACCTTGAAATACAGAACCATATAGACCCATCTTTCTTCACTACACAAACTATGGGGTTACACCACGCACTGTGTGACTCATCAATTACTCCCATCTGCAGCATAGCAGCCAATTTCATTGGTTCACCTAACCTAAAGGGCAGTTAATGCACCATCATGCCTGGTCGTGTCTCAAACCAGACAGACCAGGCAGTGGGGAGAACACATCTGCAAAACACTGTTGCAATGCAGTAACATCCATTATCTGGGTGTGAGATGGTATCACAGTGGAGTGAGATGGGGATACCTCCAGCACCTCAGGCCCCAACTCATCTCTATCTTTCACCAGGCTCACTCTCACCAAAGAGACAGACTGCACCAGACTTAACACCCGATAATTCAGGACATTGTGTTGCACAATCCACCAGTACACAAAATGGTATCCCCTCATCTTTCGGTGAAATGGCCTGATGAGGTCCATGCCAATGCGCTCAAATAGGACCTCCAATAATGGTAACGGGTGCAACAGTGCTTTTGGCAAGACCGGCTGGTTAACTAACTGGCATTCTGAACAGGATGCACAACACCAGTGTACATCCCCCTATATGCCTGGCCAATAGAATTGGACCATGATTAGATATCCCATGTGACCAGCCATTGGGTTATAATGAGCCACCTGAAAAATTAATTTCCAACGACTTTTAGGCACCAATAACTGAGTGTATTCATCTCTGGTGCGAGTGTCATGACTAAATTAATACAATTTGTCACTAATCAGCCCAAAATGTGGGTATCACTGCGCTACCTCAGAGCGTACCATGTGACAATCAATTTTTACCACTTGGTCTAAGCCTGAGAGTGTCATCACAAGACTGTTCCACTGGAAAATCTTCCATGGAGTGAATTACGGGAGCTGGCAGGGACTCCTGAGAAGGCCCCACAAGTTCCACCTCCCTGGCAGCAGCGTTGGACAACCTTGCATCACAACTGAGCGCAGCACAATTAAGATTGCTATCTGCCGTGAGTGCACCCCAAACATTGTCCCGCCAGTTTATTAAACCCAGGCCAATCCATCCCCAAGAATTAAAGGGTTTGCAAAGTGGGAGCTAACTGCATCCTTAACTCTATTTGTTTTGCACTTATGTTTAATTTCCACTGGCACCATGGGATATTTGTGAATGTTAGCATGTAGTCACCTGATTTTCACCCATTCTGCTTCCAATGTGCCAAACCAGAGTTTAATGATCAAAGTGATGCTGAAAAACTAATTCATTCATTTATTACTTCTAGGCTGGATTATTGCAATTCATTATTATCAGGCTGTCCTAAAAGCTCCCTGAAAAGCCTTCAATTGATATAGAATGCTGCAGGTAAGATAAGATAAGATAAGATAAGATAAGATAAGATAAGATAAGATAAGATAAGATAAGATAAGATAAGATAAGATAAGACTTACTGATCCCACGACGGGGAAATTTGTGCATTACAGCAGCTCAGTGGAGAGAAGAAGGATGAATAAGAAAAATTTAATAAAATATTAAATAAAATAGAATGGAAAAACACTATATACATAGAATATATATAAATTCACATATCAATATATACATATAAACAAATATACATCAGAACACTATATACAGAGCTAGAGTACTGACAGGGGCTAGAAAGAGAGAGCAGATTTCTCCCATATTGGCTTCTCTTCATTGGCTCTCTGTTAAATCTAGAATAGAATTTAAAATCCTTCTCCTCACGTACAAGGTCTTGAATAATCATGCCCCATCTTATCTTAAAGACCTCATAGTACTGTGTCACCCAATAGAGCACTTCGCTCTCAGACTGCTGGCTTACTTGTGGTTCCTATGATACTTAAGAGTAGAATGGGAGGCGTAAGTAACAGCCAAGTAGAGATGCTGAAAGCTACCATTAGCTCCTGTCAAAACCTCAGAATGCATTTTGTCATCAGGACAATTGGAGGGGTACCTTCACTCTACAAAGAATTTTTCTAACCAGGAATTATTTCAGCTAGGCTTCAGTCAACAAGACTGTACATATAAAATATGTTTGTATTATCAGACTCTCTTGAATAATATGTTTTATCAAATGTATGCTATTACACTTACACACGCACGCACGCACACACGCATGCACGCACACACACGTATAAGGACAGGAAATTATAAGGGACATTTAACCAAATATTTTTGGGGGTATCTATATATTTGAACCTGTACATATTTTGACAATGTGTTGATTAGAGAAAATCCAAAATAAATTCAAACTTGTCCACTCAGTTCTTGTTTTTTAATGTCATTAAAGATGCATGCTGTAAAATATTCTACCCTGGAAAAAGAAGGCATATTTCCTAAGAGCAGCCAGTAAGACTTTTAGTGTGCATAAGGCATGTGAGTACTGTGCTACAACAGACTAAAAAATACTATATTTTATTAACTGCAGAAATAACATGAGTAATCACAGATAACCCGAAATCACCTAGACCAAAATCGGTAAGTTATTACAACACTTTAAAAGGATGGTATTCGTCTTAAAACCACAAATCTTGTCTTTATAGTGAAGTTTCTGTTATTCCCCCCAATTTATATAAAAATGTATTTCCAGGATCAATCTTTTTTCCCACTTCTTTTTCTATGTTTCTCAAAGCCTTCATCCAGTAGCTGCTGAATCAACTGCAGTATGAAACATACTAGTGCTACCATTAATATTCATCATTCACTGTTCATTCATTATTCAGTTATGGAATGGCTGCTGCTTGATTTCAGTGTGCAAAAGGCCATGCTTATGATTGAAAGTCAAAATAAACTCCAATGAACCTAACATCACACATGGAAGTCTTCATAAACAATCATAGCAGATAACATAAGTAGTGCAAGTAACAGCATAAGTCTCTCATTAGTAAATGTAATGTACTATACTGTATTGTGTTACTGAGAAATGCAATGTAATTTCTCACTTTGGAACATAGTAAATCAAAACAGTGATCACAAAATTTAGCATCACAACATTATGACTCTAACCATCCAGACCGTCCAAGCCTCACCAGTTTGTGTTTGGCATCAGTTAGGTGAGTCTCCTCGTAGCTGTCATCATGGGCCGTCCAGCTGTAAGACACCAGGAAGTGTAGGATGGGTGGGTGGTAGGTTACCTCTGGATGAGCCCAACGGACCACCAAAGCACTGCTATTCACATGCTGCACCTTCATGTTTATGGGAGCACTGCTGCAGACTAAGAAAAGGATGGAGGCAGGATCAAAAGAAAGAAAGGAGTAAAGTGGTGGATATGCACAAAAAGAGGAAGTGGGAGAGAAGAAGGGAAGAATTGAAAGTGCAAAATGTAGTAGCAGGAAAGGGTAGGTAAGAATAAAGAAAGCAACACAATCAGATGAAAAGGATTATAAAACACAGAAAAAGGAATATTTGTGAAAGGACATGTGAATGAAAAACATGTCAGAACAAAGGAGATGTTGTGATAAGAAAGAAGAAAGAACAGAGATAGGGAATAGAGGAGAAAATGAAAAGATGGTAGGAAAGGTAAGGCGTAAAAAATAAATGTGAAATGGAAGGAAGAAGGAGAATTATAGCAAGGTAAGAATAGAGATGAATTATGAACAAAGAACAAAGAAACGAACAAAGAGGACAGATGAAAGGGATGAGGAAAAGAAGGCAAGTGACAGGAAATAATTATTAAAAGGAGAATGGAGGAAGAAAATAATGAAAGGATGAATTAGAGTGAAGAAAGAAGTGAAGAGTAGAATGATGGACAGGAGAGGAAGAAAGAAAGGAAGTCATGGAAATAGGCAAATAAGAATTAAAGAGAGGGAGAAAAAGACAAAGAGAGATCATTTAATAACTGAACACATCAGCTTATCTTTCAAATAGAGAGAGAGAGAGCAAGGGGAAGTTATCTGAACCTGAATTGTGTCATTAATATTGTTGTAAAACATCCTGAGTCATCCATACAGAGACACACACTCAAGTCAGCACAATCCAACATAAATAAATGACAGGACTAAACACACAAATAAATGCTCAGTTGTGCACACACACACACACACACACACACACACACACACACACACACACACACACACACACACGCACACACACACACACACACACAGTTATATACTGGCAAAACAGGCAAAATACAGCCAACTTGCTCTGTCTTCACACCTGGTAGTGAGCGATAGAAAGGCAAACAGATATCCAATTTAACAGTAGACATTGCTGCAGACCATTTCTGACTCTTCAGTCTTTACCAGCCCACTCCTGACTCTCCTGGCTTGGACACATTTAGGTTGAGTATTTGATTAAATATCGACTATGTTATAATTAATGCAGTTCTCAAATACTGTCTGGGCACCTTTATTTACCTGTACTTGCCTTAATATCGACAAACAGGATTAAAACAATGTAATTATTGTAGAAGAAGAACATTATGGAAAAGATAAATAGATTGTAGATTACATAAAAACAGATTAAAGATAAAAATGAATTTTGGATAATGGGTGGTGTTGCTGAAATGTAGTCGCTAAAGTGGTGTTGCTAAAAAAAAGGTATAAAAAAAACTGCACTCACTAGGAACAGATTGAACAAATTATTGTCTGTATTTTAAAACTGACCTCATAGCTGTCTACAACAAAAAAAGAAACACATTTTATTAGATCATTATAAAAGTTGAACAGTGAATGTTTATCATCTCATTCACATCCATCTCTGGACCTGCAGCCCCTCTTTTATCCACTGTTCACACTGAAACCCATCAGATCTGGCTCCTCTCTTCCAGATTTCACTCTGTGTGTTCAAATTAGTTCTGCACACTGTCCACTCCACTCTCTGCTCAGTTCTGCTACATTTCCACCACTGCTCTGCATAGCCAGCACTCCACCTGGTTCTCCATGCATCCAGTCGCACACTCTGCTCCGACTCAATATCCCACCAGCTACCCTATCAGTCCTGAAACAATTATTCTTTTTTTAAAAATCTAGCTACACTCCAATATATATTTATCACATCTAGCTAGCTCTGGCTCATGTGATAGCAGCCATCATGTCAAAATGTGTGTAAATAATAGTCTTGCTAAGCAACTGGGCATGTTGAATATGGTAATTTACTTTCATTTCTATCAGATCAAAATTAATCTGTTGGTGATTCTAGGTATAAGTAGTTATAATTTTATTTCTTTTTATCTCCCACACCCCAAAATTTAATATATGAAAAAAAAACCCGTTTTAGAAAATGATGAAATTTGAGATGATGGGATTTTATTTTAAGAAGCAAAGGGGTCAGAGTAACCACCTTGACAGTTTTGGTCTAACAGTAAATGTAAGAGGAACAATGTAACAGTTGGAGGTTTGAAATTTTGTCTAGGTATGAGGACAATATTTTCATTATTTTGTAAATTATCATTATTTCATGAGGCTGAACTAAATGTAAGATTCAGAGGGGTTTGAAATGTCACTTTTATGATGTAAAAGGACAAATAGATATTTTCTATAGTTAGACTGTATATTGTTTAGAAAACATGTATGTCAATGTATGTAAATAGTGGAACCTTTTTCCTTATTCTGATCCAAGCATAGATTGAAATTACAGGTATATAGGACCAGGAGCTTCTACATACCTGTTTTTATATAAATTAGGTAATTTAAGATGATAGAAAAAAAAAATGTATGCTTGTACTTTAAAGTTGACGTGTGAACGTCCTACCTTTGGAAGCTTCTGTGCCATATGGACTGCTGCCACTGTCAGCCAGGTCAGGCAACCAGGCATCTTTAACTGCTGACTTGAAAACATGGCGGTTATCCATGCTCTGGATGGGCCTGAAGTTGCTGCGCAGATATTCCACTGACTTAACATGGTCTTGTTGCTCCGTGGTGAAAATCGAGTAGAAAGCTTCCGACTGTTGACAGCAGGGAGAGTGAGCATTGTAGAAAAATAGAGATGAGTGGAAACAAGAAGTTATTGCCAAGAAGAACTCACATTATGTGGGTATTTTTTATGTGTGTGGGCTTTTTATTTGAGCAACTCGTGCATCCATCACACATCAGTAAGAGGCTATTTTCACCCACTACACAAAACATACCATATGCATTGTATGATTGAAGTGTCATCTCTCTGTCTGTGTTGGCAGATGGATATTATGTACAATGTGTTGGGAAGCAAAACACACTGGAAAAAAGCTTGTGTGCATAGGAGTGTTGAAAAGAAAGGGCTTTGGAGTGTAGGTGCTAAAAGGCAGATTTAGTTTCAGGAAGGTAAATAATTCAACAGCTGAATATCTAAAGACTGCAGAATCATTTAGGCAATCAAATCACTGAAATAAAATAATGACAAACTGAAAAATAAGACACCTATCTGGGGCATGAATATTTTGACACATTTGAATAAGATATGCTCTGTGCCCCTGACAATCTTAGCTACTTGAGTTCCAGAGATTTTAAAGAAAATAGCAATTCTTAGTAATATGGGTGGCATGGTGGCTGTAACAGCCCAGAAAGAGAAGTGGCATGGTGCATTTGAGGGAAAAAAGGTTCACTTACACAAAACTCAGTCATTCCATTTATAAGTTTGGCCTTGAGAATAACCGAAAAATACGTTGATGAATAATTATTATCCCAATAGCCAGTCTCGATAGCTGGGGATTGGTCCGCCAGGGCCTCCGCCCTTGGCCACCGCCCGACACACAGTGCACCTGACCCCTATGATGCCTCCAGTGAGTTGTGGGCCTACAGGAGGGCGGGCCCATGTCTTTTCTTTGGGCTGCGCCCACCCAGGTACCACG
This sequence comes from Archocentrus centrarchus, assembly GCF_007364275.1. Taxonomy (NCBI): domain Eukaryota; kingdom Metazoa; phylum Chordata; class Actinopteri; order Cichliformes; family Cichlidae; genus Archocentrus; species Archocentrus centrarchus. The sequence continues at coordinate 1,089,936 of NW_022060258.1, forward strand.
GGCTAATGCCCAGCCACCAGACTCTGTCCCTTCGAGCTCCCTCCCCAGGCCTGGCTCCAGGGTGGAACCCTGGTAACCTTATCCCAGACAGGGTAAAAATTTCCTTTGGTGACTCTTCCATAGGTTTCTTTGGAACGTGGCTTAGGCCGTGGAAGCTGACTTCAACTAAGCCCATAGTCAGCTGGTGGAAGGAATACTTCGAGGACCTCCTTAATCCCACTGACATGCGTTTTGTAGTGGAAGCAGAGTCTGGGGATGAGGGTGATGACTCGCCCATCGTTACGAGTGAGGTCACTGAGACAGTTAAACAACTCCTTGGTCGCCAGGGCTGTCCTTTGTCACGGATTGTGTTCATAATTTTTATGGACAGAATTTCTAGGTGTAGCCAAATGGTGGAAGGTTTCCACCTTGGTGGCCTCAGAATCTCATCTCTGCTCTTTGTGGATGATGCGGTCCTGTTAGCTTCATCAGGTGGTGGCCTCCAGCTTGCAGTGGAACAGTTCACAGCTGAGTGTGAAGTGGCTGGCATGGGGGTTCATGGAGGTGGATCGGCGCTGCATCTGCAGTGATGCGGATGCTGCATTGGTCTGTTGTGGTAAAGAGGGAGCTGACCGTGAAAGCGGAGCTCTCAATTTACCAGTCAATCTACGTCCCTGCCCTTACCTATGGTCATGAGCTTGGGTAGTGACTGAAAGAATGAGATTGAGAATATAAGCAGCAGAAATGAGCTTCCTCCGAAGGCTGGCTGGCCTCTCCATTTGAGATAGGGTGAGGAGTGCAGCCATTTAGGAGGGGCTCAAAGTACAGCCACTACTCCTCCACACTGAAAGGAGCCAGTTGAGGTGGCTCAGGCATCTGACTAGGATGGCTCATGGGGCCTCTTGGGTGAGGTGTTCTGGGCATATCCTACCAGAAGGAAGCCCCAAGGCAGATCCAGGACATGCTGGAGAGATTATATCTCTCAGCTGGCCTGGAAACGTCTTGGGGTCCCCCTGGATGAGCTGGTAGAGGTGGCTGGGGAGAGGGTGGTCTGGGCTTCTCTGCTTGGGTTCCTGCCCTGCAACCTGGCCCCGGATAAGTGGAAGAAATGGATGGATGGAATAATCATCATTAGCTAGAGAAAACAATAGTAGGACCTTCCATTGTTTTTTTTGTTTTTTTAGTTCAGGAGAAAGACATTACATAGCTAGTATGCCATCTATCCCTTTTAAGACCTGCTCCACACATGATGTTTTGTAATCCTAAAGTCTTTGGAGAGAATTGTGGGATTTGCATGGACTGCTTCTGTATAAATATATCCTGTTATCATTTGCCAATCTGTATTGCTCTCTTTTATTTTATAAATTTATATTTTTGTTTATTTTTACAAGGAACCTGTCATGAGCCTGGGTCTGTTGAAGCAGCGTTTTTGTTTTGAGCCTTGACTCTTTTTTTATGTTAAGAAGTGTTTACTGTGGTTATGTTGTCCTTAAGAGATTCCTTATTGGTACATTTTCTAGTTTTGCCTTGTTATGGGTTTTTGTTCTTAGTTTTAGTTTATTTGGATCTTCAATTCAGTTCAATTCAATTTTATTTATATAGTGCCAAATCACAACAAACAGTCGCCTCAAGGCGCTTTATATTATAAGGTAAAGACCCTACAATAATTACAGAGAAAACCCAACAGTCAAAACGACCCCCTATGAGCAAGCATTTGGTGACAGTGGGAAGGAAAAACTCCCCTTTAACAGGAAGAAACCTCCAGTCATCTGCCGCGACTGGTTGGGGCTGAGGGCTCTCTTAGTTTAGTTACCCGAGTCTTGTGCATGCTTCCTCATGTGTCAATTCTGCCTTTCTGTAATGATAATGATACAAGGGGAAGCAAAACTGAACACAATACATATGTGTTGTGTTCAGTTTTGCTTCCCCTTGTATCATTAGTGTCATTCTCTACACCTGCCCCTCCCAGCTGTTCCCACTTGTCTCGTCACCCTGATGTGTTTATATTGTCTGCATTTTTCTCTTATCCTTTGTTGCGTCCTCATTTTCAATTGTTGCTCATGCTCATTTTAAGTTAATTTTTCAAGTGAGTTAATATCTTGTGCTGCTGGCACTCATCCAGCTTTATTTATGTATTGTGCTCAAGTCAAGCTCAATTTTGAGTTTAGTCCTTGTCCAGTGAGTCCTGCATTGGGGTCCTCTGCCGTACCTGCCACAGCATCAGTTGACAGAACCATGTCCTACAGCATACCCAAAGTTAGTTTGTAATGCCTGTCCATAGTTCGACTTTTAAAATAGATACAGAAAAAAAATAAAAATAAAAGATACAGTCTAAACAATAAATGTATATTAAGGATAGAACCATTCAAAATGAGTCTCATTTGGTTCTCTTGCCTCAGTTCAGTTCAGTGTGTATGTTACGCTGCATTTTATGTAAATACCTTGCTAATTTGTTCTTTTTTATTTATTAATTTTAGATAACTATTTCTTATCAAAAGTGTCACTGTCATTTTTCCTTTGATTGTATTTCAAATACTGCACTTTAATTTCAAGTGAGAAAACTAATCTTTCCATTAAGAACTAACAATCAGAGAACTGAAAGATTGTTTTTTGTGTTCATTTTCAAGAAAGGAAAGTCTAGTGCTGGTTGATCTTATGCTTCACTTTATGTTGATGGCTTTTGCCTATAATGTGGTCATAAAAATAGCAAAATTTTTGTTTTGTTTTCACTACTTTTAGGAGTCAAGCTTTAAGAGTTGTTTTCCTCTTTTATTGAACAATTTTTGTAAGCACCACAGCAAATTTAACACTGTGATAAATATAGCGTGTAAATTTCAGTCAGTTCAGCCTTTGTGTGCTGAACATGACCAAAAGGTTTTAAAGATGGCAGTAAGAATAGAATAAACTTTTATTGTCATTATACATACAACAAAATTGATCATCATACAAGAAGTCGTATGTCATTCCGTCATAATATAACAAAATTTCGCTTAGAACAACCATCCAGATAAAAACAGTAACACTGTATTTTAGCATCAAGAAAACGTATTTAGTTTCAAGCCTTCCATCCACCATCCATCCATTTTCTTCTGCTTATCTGGGGCCAGGTTGCAGGGGCAGCAGCCTAAGCAGAGAAGCCCTGACCTCCCCCTCCCAAACCACCTCCTCCAGCTTGTCCAGGGGGACCCCGTGGCATTCCCAGGCCAGCCGAGAGCCAAGAACACCTCACCTAAGAGTCACCCAGGAGGCCACCTAGTCAGACGCCTGAACCAACTGAACTGGCTCCTTTCAATGTGGAGAAGCAGCAGCTCTATTTTGAGCCCCTCCCTGCCCTCCTCACCCTATCCTTAAGAGAGAGGCCAGCCAGCCTTCGGAGGAAGCTCATTTCTTCTGCTTGTATTCGTGATCACAATCTTTCAGTCACTACCCAAGTTTGTGACCACTGACCAGTAAACCGACAGCTTTGCTTTCATGCTCAGCTCACTCTTTACAATGACAGAGCAGTGCAGCATTTGCATCACTGATCCGTCTGTCAATCTTCCGTTCTCTTCTCCGATCACTCGTGAACAAGACCCCAAGATCCCGACTTATTGCCGGCAATACGGACCACGCTCTCGCTGCAGTTGTACAGGGACTGAATGACCTGCAACAACAGGCCAGACACCCCATAGTCTGGCAGCAGCCCCCGCAGGATGCCACAAGGGATGAGGTCGAATGCCTTCTCCAAATTTACAAAACACACATAGATCTGGATGGGCAAATTCCCATGCACATGCGAATATCTTCAAAAGGATAAATTGCTGGTCAGGTGTTCTGCAATCCGGAACAAAAACCACATAGTTCCTCTTGAATCTGAGGTGCGACTAAAAGACAGACCCTCCTTTCCAGCACTCTGTCATAGACCTTAACGGGGATGGTGAGTGTGATCCCCTGATAGTTGTAGCACACCCTCTGGTCCCCCTTCTTAAAGATGGGGACCAGTACCCAGTCTGCCAATCCAGTGGCACCACCCCAGATCTCCACGTGACGTTGCAGAGGTGTGTCAGCCAAGACAGCCCTACAACATCCAGAGCCTTCAGGAACTCAGGGCGAATCTCATTCACCCCAGGGTTGTTTAACTGCATCAGTAACCTCACCCCCAGTGATGGGCAAGTCATCCCCTTGTACCCAGACTCTGCTTCCAGTAATGAAGGTGTGTCAGTGGGATTAAGGAGGTCCTTGACGTATTCCTTCCACCACCCAACTATAGCCTCAGTTGAAGTCAGCAGCGCTCCACCCACACTGTAAATCATGTGGGTAGAGCACCGCTTTCCCCTCCCAGAATTGCTTCGAGGCCATCCAAAAAATCTTTTTCCATGGCCTCACCGAACTCCTCCCACACCTGTGTTTTTGCTTCGGCCACCACCTGAGCCACGTTCCGCTTTGGCTGCCGGTACCCATCAGCTGCCTCCGTAGTCCCACAGGCTGACCAAGCCCAATAAGGCTCCTTCAGCTTGATGGCTCCCGTTACCACCGGTGACCACCATCTGGTTCAGGGATTACTACCACAACAGGCACCAACATCCTTGCAGCCACAGCTTTGAGCAGCAGCCTTAACAATGGAGCTGTGGACCATGGTCCATTCCGACTCAATGTCCTCAGCCTCCTTTGGAATGCTGTCAAAGTTCTGCCGGAGGTGGGAGTTGAAGATCTCGTGGACTGGGGCCTCTGCCAGGCGTTCCGAGCCCACCCTTAAAATACATTTTAGGTACACCAGGTCTGTCCAGCATCTTCCCCCATCAACTGATCCAACTCACCACCAGGTGGTGATCAGTTGACAGCTTAGCTCCTCTCTTTACCCAAGTGTCCAGAACATATGGCTGCAGATCTGATGATACAATTACAAAAACCGAGGGTGTCCTGGTGCCACATGCACTTGTGGACATCCTTATGTTCAAACTTGCCGTTTGTTATGGACAAACTGTGGTTTGAACAGAAGTCCAATAGCAAAACACCATTTATGTTCACAACAGTTCCTCCCAATCACACCCCTCCAGGTCTCACTGTCATTGCCCACACGTGTGTTGAAGTCTCCCAGTAGGATGATGGAGTCACCAGATGGGGCACCCTGGAACACCCCACCCAGCGACTCCAAGAAGGGTGATTACTCTGAACTGTCATTTGGCGCATAAGCGCAAACAAAAGTCAGGACCCGTTCCCCGGCCCTAAGCAACCTTCTTGTCCACTGGTGAAAACTCCAACATACAGGCAGTAAGCAGAGGAGATACAACAATACCCTCCCCAGCTTGCCACCACTCACCGAGGGCAGCTCCTGACTGGAACAGAGTCCAGCCCTTCTCCAGGAGGACCGATTCCTGGCTATCGAGCCAGAGCCCAGGCCATGGGTTGAGGTGAGCCCAACTATATCTAACCGGTATGTCTCAACATCAGGCACTAGCTCAGTCTCGATAGCCAGGAATCGGTCCTCCAGGGTCTCGACCCTTTGCCACTGCCCGACACACATTGCACCCGACCCCTTTGATGCTTCATGTGGGTGGTGGGCCTACAGGAGGGAGAAACAGAAGTCATTCTGTTCTCAGGCTTAGAGAACACACTAAAGGGAGAGTCAGTTTTACTCAATGCTGCTGCTGGTTCTGGAAGTCCAACGTCAGCAGTTGCAAATGGAGGAACTGTCTTTGGATGGAAAGAGGAATGCAGACAGCGAGAGCCTTGCTTCCTCGTGGAAGCTGCAGTGGTGACAAGCTCTTCATCCTCGGCTCACATTTCCACCAAAAAAGAAATTTGCGAGGAGCAGACAAAGGTGCTGGACATCTGTACCTCCAATGGTTTAGGCTGGGACAACAAGGCTGGAAGCGGCTTTGGTGGAGGTAAGTCCAATAGCAGGGAGACTTGTTTGTTTGATATTATACAGTCTCTATGCTGGGAATCATTTGTCTGCTGCTGAGGGCCACACTTTCCTCCCATAGGTTATGAGAGGCTGGCAAGGAGGTGGTTGTGGGACTGATAAGTGGGTGGCAGGTGAGCAACTAAGCCAACCCAGATACCTCCTACTATTCAGAAGGTTGGTGGTTTGATCAGAATTGAAGTCTACTAAAACATAACACTGAAAAGTGTAACCTATGGAAACAAATTCTCTGGGACTGAGAAACACTGTGTCGAGGGAAACAAATGATCTTACAAGGGCATGGGTCGGCAGTGACAATATATATATATACGCAGAAGGGTAGTTAGGGGAAGCAGAGGCAGCTGAGGAGGACAAGACATGGGTGAACTAAATTACTGGAGACAAGACACAGCAAAAAAAAAACAAAAGCAAAGCACAAGGAACACTAACTCTCAAAGTAAAACATTAAGTGAAATAACTAAATGGGGAAGACAAAAACACATGAATGAAATTAATAGAAGAGATTTACACAAGAGGAGGGAACACGGGGGGAGGAATTAAACTAAAGCAATTGGTAACTTAGAGCAAGACTAAATATACGTAGAACACTTGAGGCAAATATAAATATTAAACAAACCAAGGATCAATAGAATATTATAACAACAAGAAAGTTAAAAAAAAAAATCAAATCACCGAGTAACTTACCCAGGACCATTGCACATTGTGAAAGATTACATCTGTTTAAAACCAGCCCAGTTTGCAAAATGAAATTGCTATGATTTGAACCAGGCAGGATTACTGAGTCAGATAACATCTAAAATGGCATTTGTTAATTTGGAAAATCAGATTCAACACATAGTTAGTTATTGTAAAAAAAATATATGTTCTTTAACACTGATTACAATTACCACAGAAAAATACAATGACGTTACAAATAACATCTTCTATTGTTTGTCTGGTATTTGACACATAAAATTGCTTTACCTGTAGTAAAATCTACATCTGTCCACCATAAAAGGAAAGCTTATAAGCTTCTCTGATTTTGGTGACAACTGGGAAATCTCATAAATGTGCTCCAACATACGGACAGTACAATGATTTATTTTTTAACATCAACTTCTGACAAGAACTGATCATCAAGACCAGAATGGGTAAGCGCTTTAGTTATTTTCACTGCCTGCAGGACGTCTTTGGACATTTTGTCTTGCCTCTCTGTTTAATGAAAAAAGGCTGTTGCTATTGCCTGCTGCTAAAATTAGAAAACATGTTGAACTCTGTATTGTGAAGTAATCTCAGAAAAGTGGAGAAAATGATGTTACTGTAATTTACTGTTAAGTAGCTGGTGTTTGAGAAGTTTTATGACTTCAAGTACAATTACAAAATAACAGCATCAGAAACAAAAATACAAGTAGGCACTTGTCCATCACTGTATGTTTTGGGGAATAAAACTGGAGGAAGTAATTTTTATTTTGTGTTAAATTGACGTAACAAAAAACCCTGTGTTGCTGACTAATTACCATGTACAAAGTAAAGTCAGCTGAAGCTAAAAAGATACAGTTATAGAAAGTTACCATGCCAATGAAGCTAGATTGTCACATGAATAACAAATCAGACATTTTTGTTAGTAGGCAGCACAGAAAATTGCTGTCACATTGCAAAATCCAGCTTTGTACTTTTTATATTTTATATATTTTTATATATTTTTTATTATAGTCTGTTTATATTTTATCAGTGGCAGATACAATAGATGAATGCTAAAAGATGAGGCTGTTCCATCTACAAAAGTCAAATTGAGGAGTCAGAACAACAAGCTGTATCTAATTTATTAACAAGTAATCTATTAATGACCAGAGATGTATAGTAACAAAGTAGAACTACTTAAGTACTGTACTTAAGTACTAAAATGCAGTATCTGTACTTTATTGGAGTACATATTTTTTCCCCTACTTTCACTTTTACTCCACTATATATTTTACTCGTTACTATTATGAAAATGTTATTAATCATCCCCAAGTCATAGTATCAATGCCAGAGCGGTAGATGGCGCTGTCACGGTTTATGAAGCTGGCTCATCATTGGGCGATTTGAGCGATCAAGCCTAAAAAAAAAAACGCAGGCTTCGTCTCCGCCTTTTGCGCTGTTGCTTGCAAGTATTGAGGACAAAACGCGTCAGCTTACTGTCCGATATCGAGATGGATGACGTCCCAGGAACACCTTGTCCAGGTTTGTCTTTTAGCTGCTCTGTGGACTGCCCCTCTGGCCTTTTGAGATGTTTTATTTGTGTTTGTTTGTTTGTAAACACTTGTATGGCCTTTTATCATTGTACTCCAGCTTCGGCCAAATACATTGTGCCTTTCAAATGTTTGAAATAATATAAACAATGATAATCAAACTTTTGACTGCCTTTCTTTAATATACACAGTACTTGTACTTTTACTTGTACTTGTACTTTCGGTACTTGAGTAGCAATTTTTGAAATACTTCTACTTTCAATACTTAAGTACCAAAAAAATTGAGTACTTCTCTACTTCCACTTGAGTATGGTGTTGAAAGAACACTTCAACTTTTACTCAAGTCAATTTTTTTTATATAGTACTTGTACTTCTACTCCACTCCTCTACTCCAGTACTTTATACATCTCTGTTAATGACAAGGAAAACTCAATCCAAAATTACACACAGTGTTTATGGTGTAAAATTGATCCACATAGTCAATATACTTTATCCATTATAAAATAATTCCTGGTACTATCATCCTAGCCCACTGTAGCTCAATACAACCACCACTAAAATACAAAGCAGTTTTAGTAGTTTTGTCTCACTGCCATAATTTATGATAACATATTACAATATATAGTACTATAGTATAACAGTACAATACTATGTATTGTAATATTTAGTAAGATTTAGTATTACAATATTTTGACTTGTACTGTGTCATTACAGTAACAGTTACAATTTAATGCTTTGCCTCATATCATGTAATTTTCTTATTCTGCAGTTGAAATAAATCATTAAGAGACACTTGACAGGCATCATTTGAATCAGTGAAGTATTAAAAAAGTATTAATTAACTTTACCATTAGCATAGCGTACCTCAAGTATAGATTTCAGGTATGCTGAAATGACTGTGGTTGTTGTTATGTAATTTAGAAAACATATAGTATAGTGATACAACATATAGTTGTATCACTGAAAAACTTCTTACCTGTTTGTAAGAGAAGTAAACAGGTCTGCTGAAGATGATCCACTCTACCACCTTACTGCAGGGTGGAGTGGTCAGAGAACCAGTGTAACGATAGTAACTTCCCAGTGAGGACGGCAGAAGGTTCTTCAGCACAAATGGCTCCAGTAAAGTCTCTTTTTCTGTATGAGAGAGAACAGGACGAAGAGTTACAATTAATGCAACATGATCTAAATAATAATTATTTCTCTGCAAACTGAAGTGACAAGAGTTTCAGGAGCTGATCCAGACTATTGTTTCACAGCCTTTAGGTTTATTTTCTTGATTTCATTTGTTTTTTTCTTGCCTAATTTAGCATCCCCAAGCTCACAGAGATGTGATTTTACCGGTAACCGGTAAAACCGGCAACCGGTATTCCCTGATGGTCTCTCATGCAGTACAATCCAGCCCTGACCCTGCCTAGCTTCTGAGCTCAGAGGACATCAGGAGTGCTCAGGCTGTTTACTGGCACCTACAGCTGATATATATTATATTATATTATATTATTATTATATTATATTATATTATATTATATTATATTATATTATATTATATTATATTATATTATATTATATTATATAAGGTATAAGTCACTTTGTGATTTTTATGAACATAATTTATAAAAAATAATTATAACATCACTAATTTCTAATTTATTTTACTACAGTAAAATCATTAAATTCAGTTCACTGAACATTATTAATTTTGTTTCTGTTTTTCGCAGTGCTATAGTTGTCATTCAGTGTGGTTTCTAAAGAACTGAAGTGTCTCCATGTCTGAAGACATTAAAATCTGGAAAACAAATCTTTTTTTCGTAGTAATAAATAATTTTACACTTCAATAAAGGCCGTGCTGTGCAGTCAATGAGGTCCTGCAAGTGTTGTATTTAGTCCTCACCCAGCAATGCACTCTAATTGTTAAGTATAATTTTTTTAAATGGTTGCTCAACTATACCAAATATTACATCTACACAGCTTGCTGAAACATAAATTTCCTGGACTAAAATGAAAATCAGTGCACCAAAATTATGTAATGTCACTTCTTCATAGGTCCTCAAGGAATTCACAAGGCTGATGGACCTCAGTTCATTCTATGAGCATCTGGACAGCCATCTATTCAGCTGTTCAGGTCAAATGAAGGGGTTTAAAGAAATAACATCTGTACTGGAAAGTCTTAAGAATGTCAGTGCATTTCTTTAGACACTTTTCTTTAGAGACTTCAGGCCAGAGACAAGCCAGTATACTCAGTGTTTGTCATAAGCACAGATATATGGGTTGAATCAATTCAATTCAATTCAATTTTATTTATATAGCGCCAAATCACAACAAACAGTCGCCTCAAGGCGCTTTGTATTGTGGGTAAAGACCCTACAATAATACAGAGAAAGCCCAACAGTCTAAACGACCCCCTATGAGCAGCACTTGGTGACAGTAGGAAGGAAAAACTCCCTTTTAACAGGAAGAAACCTCCAGCAGAACCAGGCTCAGGGAGGGGGGGTCATCTGCCGTGACCAGTTGGGCTGAGGGGAGAGAAAAGACATGCTGTGGAAGAGAGCCAGAGATTAATAACAATTAATGATTAAATGCAGAGTGGAGTATAAACAAAGTGAATAAGGTGAATGAGAAGAAACAGTGCATTATGTGAACCCCCCAGCAGCCTAGACCTATAGCAGCATAACTAAGGGATGGTTCAGGGTCACCTGATCCAGCCCTGACTATAGGCTTGATCAAAAAGGAAAGTTTTAAGCCTAATCTTAAAAATAGAGAGGGTGTCTGTCTCCTGAATCCAAGCTGGAAGCTGGTTCCACAGAAGAGGGGCCTGAAAGCTGAAGGCTCTGCCTCCCATTCTACTCTTAAGTATCCTAGGAACCACAAGTAAGCCAGCAGTCTGAGAGTGAAGTGCTCTGTTGGGGTGATATGGTACTATGAGGTCTTTGAGATAAGATGGGGCCTGATTATTCAAGACCTTGTATGTGAGGAGAAGAATTTTAAATTCTATTCTAGATGTAGCCCCTTAACTGGCAAGGGCCCGGTGACGGGCCGTTTGTAGTCCCTTTTATATGGCAGGCTAGACCCTCCCATTTTTATTGACACGTCATTCGGCCAATCATGTAACTGGCTGCACCAAATCACCTGACAAAGCTACGTGACGCCCTCTGAGTATTATTGGCTCTGGGAAACCCATTTCTTAACATGATTGGCCGAATGAGGTGTCAGTCAAAATGGGCGGGTCTAGCCTGCCATATAAATGCACTTCATTCGGCCCGCGGACCAGACGCAGCCGATTAATAGGCTATGAAATGGGTTGTTCAGAGCCAATAATAACCAGAGGGTGTTATGTAGTTGTTTCAGGTGATTTTATTTGCTGCCAGTTAAGGGGTTAACAGGGAGCCAATGAAGAGAAGCCAATATGGGAGAAATATGCTCTCTCTTTCTAGTCCCTGTCAGTACTCTAACTGCAGCATTTTGGATCAGCTGAAGGCTTTTCAGGAAGCTTTTAGGACAGCCTGATAATAATGGATTACAATAGTCCAGCCTAGAAGTAATAAATGCATGAATGAGCTTTTCAGCATCAGTCTGAGAAAGGATGTTTCTAATTTTAGAAATATTGCGCAAATGCAAAAAAACGGTCCTACATATTTGTTTAATATGTTCATTGAAGGACATATCCTGGTCAAAAATGACTCCAAGATTTCTCACAGTGTTACTGGAGACCGAAGTAATTCCATCCACATCAGGAAGAATGTGGTCAGTTTTTTTATTTTTAGTTTTTGTCTGCAAACATAATTGTCCCTCTCCTTTTTTTCCCTCCACTTTGTTCATTTTTTCACGTCCATTCACAATACCCCTCCAGGAATTTTTGAGTCCTCATGTTGATGCTATGATTATTATTCCTGATTGTTTTTCTCTCACTATTCACTATTCTCTCATTCAAAAATTGCCTCAAAAAGTAGCTGGGAATGCAAGAGAGGACTCAGCAGTGGTGAGCAGGCCAATCACAATCATTCCAGGCTGCATGGACCCAACATGTAGAGTAGAGTCACTACGTCTCCACATTGAAAGGAGCAAGTTGAGATGGTTTGGGCATCTGGTTTGGGCTGCCCCCACACCCAGCCATGGATAAGTGGAAGAAAATTATACATTTTTTTCCCCATGATTTTTCTGATAAAAACTTCCTGATGACACAACATATGTTTTTTAATGAACAAATCCATGTGAAATTACAGACATTTTTTGTGACATTATGCACTCAATGCATCAGATTTCAGATATGTATTTACATCAATAAACTAGAATATAACAGTTTTATCTTTACTCAGAGCTGTGATGGCCTTCTTTTCTTGAATAGTGAGGTTGGATGGAGGAATTCTTGCACTGGAGAGGATAGCTGAAACTTTCATCCTGATTTGCTCTGCTTCCGGTTGTGTTAGTTTTTTTTCCTATTGCTGTTTCTGTGGCCGTGATGAGGTCCACTATGGGCAGCTGTTGAGGGGATATGGCAAAATTAAGCCCTTTGGGTAGCACATTTTCTTCTGGTTTAGTGAAGACCCTGTCTGATAGACAGGTCTGTTTCACTATAGATGCACTGCAAAACAAGATCCACCCAACCTTGCAGGGACTCTCAACACGCTTACCTTCTTACATCTTCCTCCATCAGAAAGTTCTAAGTTTGTGGACAAGGCACAGCTGGCACAACATATTTTAGGCAAAGAAACTCCAGAAATTCCAAACTCTGCAAACAAGGACTTACCATTCAGATTCAATACCTAGACCATCTGGATGCAAACAGGGTGACAACACAATCAAAAACAGCCAAGAGAAGTGGGTGAAGAACCTATCAGACATGTTCCTCCCTAAGCCAGAAGAGCATCTGCTAACCAAAAGGGCTCATTTTTCCAGTATCCCTACAACAGATGCTCATAGTGGATCTCATCACAGAAACAGCAATAAGGATTAACAAACTACAGATACAGCCACCTATAATGGCCACTCCTAGCCAGTTCCCAGCTACTGGCAGTCCCCTCCTTCTCTGGGGGCATATCTACTTTCCACTATAACCACACCCCTTTGAGTCTATTACAGAGTGTTATCAAGAGATATGTTTGTGATGTGGGCAACGGGACCACAAGTGGTAATGCCCCTAAGCAGCATTTAGGAAAATTACCTACCAGAAGGAGCAGTGATAATGGAAGTGTATTCATTTACAACTTGCTACACTGTATTCAAGCATTTTAAATTTGGGGTTCTATAATTATAACAGAATCATAATATTGAACCCTACTGTAGAGAATAAAGTAGAGGCTGTACACACTGAACAAGCAAAGCAGAAGATGCTGATGCTTGTACTCGATGGTTATTGCTGACTAATGAACATGAAAACATAAAATTATTTAACTGCACTGCTAACATTTTTAAACAAAAAGTAAAATTGAAATTTAAACATGGATTGATTATTGCTGGGTCCTGTCAGAGAAAGGTGCATTTTAGATGTGATATGATAGAACACTGGGATGGTGCAACAATACTTTATCTGCATGTGTATTCTGCTACACATGCATATGCAGAAAGAAATATGGCAGAAATATGTGGCGCTCTGTGCAAAACATATATTTGTGCATTTGTAAAGTCTTGAAAGATACCTGTACATTCAGCTGCACTCTGTTAGTCCAACTGAAGACCATAATTTGACATAATTTCCACACTCACCTCAGAGGTTCAACAAGATGTGTGTGTGTGTGTGTGTGTGTGTATGTGTCCCTAGCACTGTCCCCTTATTTCTTCTGTTTTCTCTCCTCCTCTCTCTCTCTCTCTCTCTTTCCTTCCTGCCTGTCATACCTTGCAGTCATATTTTGTGGACAATAATCATAATAGAATAGAAGAATAGAATAGAATAGAATAGAATAGAATGCCTTTATTGTCATTATACAGGATGTAAAATGAGATTGGAGGGCCACTCTTGTTCAGTGCCATGCAACAGAAAATCAAACTCTCTAAAATAAAAATAAAAATATTCTAAAAATATTATAATCTAGTATAATCAAGAGATATACAGAAAATGAACAATGTGTAAAATATTCAAAAAATAGAATGTATAAATATATATACATACATTAGTGCATCTGTACATTGTAAGAAAGTAAATGCGTGTATACATATAGTAATGAAGATGATGAATATTGTTCAGTATGAATAATATAATATTGCACAGAGATGTGGGTGTTGCACAGTTACGGTGGGTGAGTGTGTGAGTTCAGGGTGGTGATTGCTCTGGCGAAGAAACTGTTCTTGAGTCTGTTTGTTCTGGCTTTGATGCACCTGTAGCGACTGCCAGAGTTCAGCAGGTCATACAGGTCAAAGCCAGGGTGTGAGCTGTCCTTGATGATATTCCTGGCTCTGCTGATGCAGCGGGAGGTGTAGATGTCCATCAGGGAGGGGAGAGGGCAGCCAACGACTCTTTGTGCTGTCTTGACTACCCTCTGAAGCCTGACCCTGTCTGCCTCAGTGCAGCTGCCGTACCATACTGTGATACAGTACATCAGCAGGCTCTCAATGGATGAGCGGTAGAAGGTCAGCAGCAGGACTGGAGCAGATGGGTGGTTCTGAGGCATCTCAAAGCGAGCAAAGAAACAGTTAAGTTCCTCTGCTAGTGACACACTCAGGTCTCCTGCAGTCACATCACAGCCTCTGAAGTTTGTGATGTTCTGAATGCCCTGCCACACCTCCCGTGTGTTATTGCTGGACAGATGGGACTCTATTCTCCTCCTGTAGTCCGTTTTGGCTTTTTTAATTCCTCTTTTCAGGTCAGCTTGAGCAGCACTGTACAGAGCTCTGTCGCCTGACCTGAAGGTAGCATCATGGGTTTTGAGGAGTGAACGGACCTGGCTGTTCATCCAGGGTTTCTGGTTAGGGAAAACCCGGATGTTTTTGCTAATAGTCACATTTCCGATACGGAACTTAATGTAGTCCAGTACCGTCCCTGTGAATGTTTCTAGGTCCTCGTGTTCGAATAAGTCGCAGTCTGTGTATGCAAAGCAGTCCTGTAGGTCGGAGAGTGCGTTTTCATTCCAGGTTGTAATGGTTTTTACAGTAGGCCTGGCTCTCCGTCTGAGGGGGGTGTATGCTGGGGTGAGAAGCAGGGAAAGATGGTCGGACTGGCCGAGGTGGGGGAGGGGTTTGGCTCTGTAAGCGTGCTTAATGTTGGAGTAAACATGGTCAAGAGTGTTCTCCCCTCTTGTAGAACGAAGAATAATAGAATGAATAAATAAAAGAAAAATACAAACTTTAAAGGGGACATATCATGCTTTTAAATCATTCCTTTTCATATGTAAATCATTCACTTGTGGTCTATATAAAGTAGAACTGCAATACTTTGGTCTGAATTCCTCATTACTGTAGCTCCGCAGACCACTCGTTTACACCTGTTCTGAGGTGCGCCTTGGATCAGCTCATTTTGTTGCGGTCTTTTCAAATGTGAATGAGACATTTCACGCCCCCTCCAGGTCGCAGAGCGTTCCACTCCACCCCATTCGGCCATTTTTGTGGTTTGATAGCTGCGATACGATTATCTACTGGCAGAGAAACTTTGAAGAGGCTCTGATGCCTGGTGGCAATGTAAGGAATCGTGTCGGTTAATACACCCAACAACCCAACATTTTGACTTGTCTACTTGCAACTTCAGCATAACTGAACTTGGACTAAAAAATCACTGCGAGGAAAAAAAAAAATGGCGGATTCATGCAATTGGTTAGTGGAAGTCCATGTCCTTGTTTAGCAGTTCCACAGCAAATACTGTGAAGTAATAGACAAGAAACCGTAATAGGGAATAGAGAAAACTAAACAGGCTGAAAAATATGACCCAAAAAGAATATAAAGATATCTATGCAGCACCAGGAGAGAATACATTTAAATTTTCTGCACTCCTACACACTCAAAGTACATAACAAAATGTATTTAAGGACTAAAAAAGTGGATTTTGCATGATATGTCCCCTTTAACAAGAGTAGCCTATAGAGAACTTATAGAGCCCTTTCTGTAAAAGCAAATATGCTTAGTACAACAATGCATTCGTATCATAAATCTGATTGCAAAAAAGAAAAGAAACAATTTCTGCTAGCAAAGAACCCATTTTTACTATTTCTTCCTGCACCAAACACACATCACATGTGAGGACAATTTACAGAAAAAAACATGGCATAAATTATTGATCATAACTCTGGTTTTACTTGATCTATTAACATAATTAAAAAAAAAAAATCTGGTACACAGTTTGAAGTCTGCAGTGTCGACACAAGTTTAAATGGAGTATCACTGAGGCTGTGTCCTGCTGCTATGTCACTTTAAATAGACAATGACATTTGGACGTGCCAGCGCATCCGCAGAGGGCCAAAGATAGTGATCTTTCTTTTTAAATTTTCTGGATTTTTTTTTTTACTTTATTGGATTGGATTTACTGGGTTTTATTTTATTGAAAATTTTTAATCAGGTGTTCTAGGGCCACTGACCATCTTTCATGCAAATTCGCTATGAATCGGACTGGTAGGTTTGCTGCAATTATGTTAAATAGTTTTGTTTGTTAGGGGTGGCAGACACTCCAGAGGTAGAGCAGCTCACCTACTAATTAGAAGGTTGGTGGTTCGATCCCTGGCTGCTCCAGTCTGCATCCCAAAGTATCCTTGGGAAGATACTGAACCCCAAGTTTCTCTCCAATGCAATTGTTGGAGAATGTTAGGTAGAAGGAAGTGCTTGTATGAATATGGGTGAATGAGGCACGCTGTATAAAGTGCTTAAAGTAGAGTAGAAAAGTGCTTTATAAGAACCATTAAACAAACATACCAAAAACATATCCCATTCTCCTTCCAGGGGCCTTGGTAATAATTAAAAGGAAGGCAATAATTTAAGTAGAACTTGTTAACAACCAATTCTTATTGTTCTTATTGTATTAGCTTATTTACTTTTGAACTTAGAATATCATCAGCTTTCATTTAAAGTAGCCTAGCTTTACAGAGATATTAGTTTTTACCACTAGCTGGCAGTAGAGACATTGGTAGGTCATTCAATTCACAAAAACTATACTTGTCTTAACACAATAGTCAGGGCAATCATTTCTTCTTTCTTAAAAGATCCCCTTTAAATGTATTTTAAATATAAGTAATCCAGTTTATCCACAGTAATTTTGTTTAAAAATGCATTTAATAGTTCTCAAGCTGTCTGAGTTATCATATGTGGATAACTGCTACATTTGCAATTTTTTAGCATAGAATTTCTTTGTTCTCAGAGTTTTGGGTGCTGAGTGGGGCATTGGTGGTAAAAAAAAAAAAAAAAAAAAAAAAAACATTGAATACATTTAGCTGTTTTGTACGACGGAGTATTAGGGCCACATTTAGAAAAAAAATTAAATCTTGCATTTTGAGAATAAAGTCAAAATTTCGAGAAAAAAGTCGAAATAGTATTTTGAGAATAAAGTCGAAATACTATTTCGAGAAAAACTTCAAAGTCGTCATTTCAAGTCAAATAACGGCCGCGGCTGCTATACCCTCTACAAAATGCCTTGGGTAGATGAAACAACTTGATCAGCTGTCTTAGGGGCTCTACACACGGGGAGCGACGTAGCTCCCTCTCCATTCATGGAACTTCTGCGAAGCGAATGTGGCATCCTTGCACAAGTTCCATAGGAAATTAATGGACAGCGAGCAACGTCGCTCCCCGTGAGGCGAGCCCCTTATTGTGACTTGTGATTCTGAAAATCCCCTCTGTACTGCACGAAGGTGCATTCATCGAAATCCTTGCATCTAACCATTGCCAGTTTGTGTGGTTTTCCTTCTGAGCCGATGCAGCTTTCTGCACATCTCATTACCATCCTCATAGTTATCACTCCATTGTGTTTGTGTACTAAAAGAGAAATAAGTTCCGATTCTTAAGTATAGTTTCGCTAACTCATAATACAAGACATTCTGGAGGTTATACTGTAGTAGACGTAGCATGGCAGGTGTTTGACTTGAAACAACTTAAATCTGCACATTTCAACTTTTTTCTCAAAATACTATTTTGACTTTTTTCTCAAAATTTCAACTTTTTTCTCGAAATTTTGACTTTATTCTCGAAATAGTATTTCAACTTTTTTCTCAAAATTTTGACTTTATTCTCGAAATAGATTTTCAACTTTATTCTCGAAATTTTGACTTTTTTCTTGAAATTTTGATTTTATTCTCGAAATCTTGACTTTATTCTCGAAATAGTATTTCAACTTTTTTCTCGAAATGTTGACTTTTTTCTCAAAATTTTGACTTTATTCTCGAAATAGATTTTCGACTTTATTCTCTAAATTTTGACTTTATTCTCGAAATTGACTTTTTTCTCAAAATGCACAATTAAATTTTTTTTTTCTCAATGTGGCCCTAATACTCCTTCGTAGTTTTGACTAATTTACACAGAAGTTTCACATTAGGTCAAACTTGATGGGGGTTACTAACAATGTATACATTGCAAGTGTTTGAGGATTTTATTTTATTTCTACTTTGGGCAACAACAATTTAAAATCTGTGAAACCAGTCTTTAAGTAATTATATACTAAGTAGAATTGAGTGTTTTACTTAATTAGTTTTATGTATCCATTGAACACTTAAGTTCCATTCAGCTCAAAATAACATGGCATAATGTTACAATTTGCAACATGACACAAAGGGCAATCTTTGAGTGATATTTTTATTAATTTGGAGGTGTATTTTGCTACTCATTCCAACCAAAAGCTTTTTTTCTTTTTTTTTCTTGCGGTTTCTCATGCATTTATACATGTTGGTGGTCTTGCCACATTAGAGACTTTCCTTCCAACATGTATCACTGTTTGCAGTGTTTTAATTTACAGCTGTAAAGAATCACAATACACTGCTCCACTTTCTCAATTACTGTAACCTGCAAGTCATTGCTTGATGTCACTGAGTCACATGATCGCAGGAGGTCTAAACACAACTGCAGGGCAGCTTTGAACTTTTATTGTTCTGGTCATTAAAAGTCTATCCTTTTGCATAATATTGCTTTACATCCTGTATATTAATACAACGAAATTTGAACTTCTCCAATTCAATGTTTTTTTTTCCCCACGTATCAAATTATAAGGTTTTACACTGTGTTTGCAAGACGCATACATCCTTGGTCAAAAACAGTTTCCTGTTCTGTTTAGAAAAAAAGAAATAAAGAAAAGAAAAATAAAACTCAACTTTCCTTGCAACAATTTCAGGCCTTTGGCATACTCAACAATAAAACTTTTATAAAACACCCAGCATATGAAACTTGCACTTTATGTCAGCGGTCTTTGAAGAACTGCTCTGCCTTCATAATTCATCCTACACAAAGACCACTCAAGTTCAATCAAGGCCATGCTCCATTCTCTCCCACAGAGAAGGTGGTTGGCTAATTTGCACTGTCTTCAGCAGCACTGTGCTATGGACCAGCAGGTGGTTAAATTTTCACAGCATTCTCTCTGTTGTTGGCAGGCTTGTCTGACAGACACATGACAGGTTTAACATCTGTCTTTGTACCACATGTTTTGTTGCAAATGAAAACTCAATAGAACAAATGGCCTCTGACTAGCTAGCCAGTGAGCTCTGTACCAGTTTCATGAAATTCCAATATTTTGCTTACTAGTAAAATGGGTGGATTCAAACTAAAGGAGCTATATTCTGAACTGTGTATCAGATCCAGATGTAAATACCTTGAAATAAAAGCAGAGATGTTGAACTTTTGTCTCATATTGATTTTTTTTTGTTTTTTGTATTTATGTATGTATTATGTATTTTTTTGTATTTATATATGTTGGTGATGTTGCCACAAGTGATAATTTCCAACACGTAACACTATTTGCAGTGTTTTCATTTACAGCCATAGAGTACCTCAACACGATGCTCCACTTTCTCACTTACTGCAACCTACAAGTCATTGCTCGGTGTCACTGGGTCAGGTGATCGCAGGAGATCTAAACACAAACTGCAGGGCAGCTTTGAACATTGATTGTTCTGCGCGTTAAAAGCATAAGCCTTTGGCATCTCGGCGACAAGATGGCGCCGAGATGCCTGGCCTGCCGTCTGTCACTGCCTTGCCTGCTTGCACTGGTGCTTTTTTTTGACGGGTTTTTTACAAAAATTCAGTGTCAGCGCTCTGTTGGTCTATGATCGCCAAACTCTCTTGGATCTTCGTATTTTGGCCGAAACAAAGTTTACTTACGGCAACCAAGAAATCGTGCCACCGGTTTTGTCAGAAGTTCCGGAGTTTCTTAGGTGCGCTTCGGGTCCACCTCTCCGGAGGAAACGTTCCCGTTACCGTGGGAGACGTGGTGGGAGGCTGGTGAGGATGAAGGCCTATTTAGCACAGTATACTGGGAAAACTGACAGATATTCGTGGTACCCTGTGTATGGAGTGCCTCATAACTGCTTTTCTCTTTGGCGCTCTCGGGACCCTGCGTACACCTGGTTGACGCCTGTTGTTGACTTTGAAGGACCGGCCCTGCTGCCACACCCTTACCGCCTGCGGTTTTGCCGTCCTAAGCGGCGGGGAGTGGATCTGGGAAATCTGCGGACCTTTCGCCAGGATGTCTGCAGTGTTAACGTCCCGACTCCGCCGGTGTCCGTGAGGTTTGGCCTGGTGAACGCTAGATCCCTTTCAAATAAAACTTTTATTCTTAAGGATTTCTTCACCTCAAATGGACTGGACTTTCTCTGTGTGACAGAGACTTGGGTGAATGTTGGTGATTTCAGTGTCATATCTGAACTTTTACCGCCTGAGTGTGACTATATAAATTGTCCCCGGACGTCAGGCCGTGGAGGTGGAATAGCGACGTTTTATCGGAATATGTATAAATGTAAATTGCTGCTCCCATCATGACCTGTCTCCAGCTTTGAAGTAAGTTTATTTGAATTGGGTCGTTCTCACCCTGTGATATGTGTTATTATCTACAGGCCGCCTGGATATAATAAGGACTTTTTAAATGAATTTTCTGGACTGTTGGCAGAAATTTTGCTCAAATATGACCAAGTCCTTATTATTGGTGATTTTAACATACATGTTTGTTGTCCGGATAAACCGTTGGTCAAGGACTTTTTAAATTTGATTACTTCTTTTAATTTTATGCAATGGGTATCTGGGCCCACTCAAGAACGTGGGCATACTCTGGACCTTGTTTTATCCTATGGTCTGTCTATTTCTAACTTGTCGTTAAATGATGCTGTTTTTTCAGATCATAAGCCCGTGCTTTTTGACATTGCTGTGCCTTGTGGCCGTATGAAATCTTGTGTTTCTGCACGTAGTCGTTGTGTTGTAAACCAGCTCACTGCTGCCCGTTTTTCCGCCATTATCGAACAGAACTGCGGAATTCCGGAGTCTGTATGTTTAGACACAGAGATGATTAATTCCTGGCTTCTCTCTATCTGCCAGACTGCATTAGATGAAGTGGCCCCATTGAAGCTCAGGAAACCTAAAATTAAGCTAGAGCCTTGGTTAAATGACACAACTCGTGCTGCCAGACGAGATTGTCGGAAAGCTGAATGGAAATGGAAAAAAGACAGATTACAGGTGTCTTTTCAAATGTTAAGAGACTGTTGGCATCACTACCAGGTAGTTGTGAAACATGCCAAACGAGAGCACCTATCAAGGATAATTTTGTCAAATTGCCACAAGCCTCGTATTTTATTTAATACTATTGATAATGTTTTAAATGCCCCCCAGAATACAGGTATTGAGCCTTCACCTTAGGTATGTGAGGAATTCTGTAGGTTCTTTGTGGATAAAGTAAACAATGTTAGGGCCCTCATATCACCTCCAACTTTTGACCCTTCATTCAAGATTCAAGAAGTTTATTGTCATGTACACCGCAAAACACTGTGGTTATGCTGAGCAATGAAATTCTTACTTGCGACTGCTTTACAAACAATTGAAATAAGCAACTAAGTTAAAATAAAATTTAAGAACTAGTATATTAGGAAGTAAAAGTAGAAAATAAAAATAAATAAATAATAAAGCAAGTGCAATATATACAGATATATACAGATGAAAGAAAGGCAGGTAATCACAGTTTGGTAATCAGTCAGTGGTTCAGTAGCCTGATGGCCTGTGGATAGAAACTGTTTTTTAGTCTGGTTGTTCTTGCTTTTACACTCCTGTAACGTCTGCCAGACGGCAGGAGTGTGAACAGTGTGTGCTGTGGGTGGGTGCGGTCCTTGATGATGTTGTGTGCCCTCTTTATTACCCGGGTATTATAAGTGTCCCGTAGTGATGGGAAGGCAGCTCCACAGATGAATTGTGCTGTTTTGATGACACGCTGGAGAGCCTTCCTGTCCTGACTGGTGCAGTTTCCATACCACACCGTGATGGAGTTTGTCAGGATGCTCTCCACAGTGCATCTGTAAAAGTTGCTGAGGAGCTTAGGGGATAATCCAAATTTACTCAGTTTCCTTAAGAAGAAGAGTCTCTGCTGAGCTTTCTTGACAGTCTGTGCTGTGTTGTAGGTCCAGGTGAGGTCTTCACTGATGTGGGTGCCAAGGAATTTGAAAGTCTTCACTCTCTCCACCTGAGTCCCGTTGATGAATAATGGAGCATGCTGGTCTCTTCTCTTCCTCGGGTCAATAATCTCTCCTTAGTCTTCTCTGTATTTAAGGAGAGATTATTTTCCTGGCACCAGGACACCAGCTGGGCCACCTCTTCCCTGTAAGCTGCTTCCTCTCCCCCAGTAATCAGCCCAATGACGGTGGTGTCGTCAGCAAACTTGACGATGGAGGTGTTGCTTTGGGAGGGGATGCAGTCGTAGGTGAAGAGGGTGTACAGGAGAGGACTAAGCACACAGCCTTGTGGGGTCCCAATGCTCACTGTCTTTGTTTCTGATGTCCTGGTACCAACTCTGACTGCCTGAGGTCTGTCTGTAAGGAAGTCCAAGACCCAGCGGCAGAGGGAGGGTGGTATTCCGAGGGTGAACAGCTTTTCAACCAGCCTGCTTGGGATGACAGTGTTGAAAGCTGAACTGTAGTCTATAAACTGCATTCGAACATAAGTGTCCTTATTTTCAAGGTGTGAGAGGGCTGTATGGATGGCTGCATTAACAGCATCATCAGTTGAACGGTTCTGACGGTATGCAAATTGCAGGGGATCTAATGTGTCCGGAATGGATCCTTTAATATGGGACATGACCATCCTCTCAAAGCACTTCATTACAAGTGAAGTGAGTGCAATGGGACGATAGTCATTCAAAGAGGTTGTGTTGGTTTTCTTGGGGAGGGGCACTATAGTGGTGGACTTGAAGCATGTGGGCACAGATGATTGGGAGAGGGACAAATTAAAAATATCTGTAAAAACCTCGGCCAGCTCTGAAGAGCAGACCCTCAGAGCACGGCCAGGGATGTTGTCGGGGCCAGGTGCTTTTCGGGGGTTGGTCCTCCTCAGGGCCTTGCACACCTCAGTCGATGTTACAGTGGGTGAAGAGCTCTGTGTTGCCTCCGGTAGTAGAATCTCTCTACGTTGGATGGAGTTGAGGGTGTCAAAGCGAGCATAGAACTGGTTCAACTCATCTGGTAGGGCGTTGTTGCAGGCTGTGATCCTGCTGTTCCTCTGCTGAAAGTCAGTGATGTGTTGCAAGCCCTGCCACATGCGTCGGGAATCAGAGTGTTTGTAATATCCCTCCAGCTTCAGTCTGTACTGCCTCTTGGCTTCCCTGATGGATCTACGTAGGTCATATCTGGTCTTTCTGTAGCCCTCCGTGTCACCAGAGGCAAATGCAGTTGAGCGTGCATGCAGCATGGAGCGTACCTCACAGTTCATCCATGGTTTCTGGTTGGGATATATCTTGCAGCATTTGGTGGGGACAATATTATCAATGCATGTGCTGATATAACTGGTAACCACTGATGCATATTCCTCTAAATCCACAGAACTGTCCTCTCTCAGAGCAGCATTCATAAATACATCCCAGTTTGTGGCATTAAAGCAGTTCTGAAGCAGCAGATCAGTCTCTTCACTCCAAACTTTAATGGTTTTAATTGCTGGGGGGGCTTGTTTGAGGAGCTGCCTGTACTTTGGATAGAGGAACACAGAAATATGGTTGGACTGTCCAAAATGTGGGCGGGGCACAGCCTTGTATGCATCCTTCACATTGCTGTACACGTGATCCAGAATGTTGTTATTCCTTGTGGGAAAGCTCACATGTTGATGGAACTTAGGGAGAACAGTCCTGAGGCTGCAATTGTTAAAATCCCCGGCAACAACAAACACAGCATCTGGGTGGGCGGTCTCATGTTTGCTGATGATGTCGTGCAGTACTCCTAGCGCTGTGGTCCGATCGGCTCACGGCGGGATATAAACAGCCAGCATTAACACAGCACTGAACTCCCTCGGTAAATAAAAGGGTCTGCACTTCACCATCAACACTTCGATGTCAGTACAACAGTGTTTCTCCACCACCTGAACGTCCACACACCATCGCTTGTTGACATAAACACATACACCGCCACCTTTGTTTTTACCCGAGGCAGATGTGCGGTCTCCGCGGTGCACTGAGTGGGTCTGTAGTTGAATGGCCGAGTCCGGCGTAGTTGCAGTGATCCAGGTTTCCGTGAAGATCAGAGCACAGCACTCCCTGATCTCCCGCTGAGCTATTGTCCTAGCTCTCAGCTCGTCCATCTTGTTTTCGAGAGAGCGGACATTAGCTACCAAAAGGCTAGGCAATGGTGGTCGTGTGGCTCTAGCCTTTAGTTTAGCATGTAGCCCTCCTCTCTTGCCACGCTTCCGTCTTGGATGCGCTCGTTGTCGGCTGCTCTGCCTGCCTGAGCGGGATCGTGGTGTTACGGCCTGCTGGCTGGAGCTGGCATGATCCAAACACAGAAGAAGGCTATGGTCCAAAAGGTCTAAGCTAAGCCCATGGGAAACTTTTCCAATGTCCAATAGTGTTTCTCTGCTGTACGTGATCCTTGAGTACAAGCACTGAATATTAGCCACACAAACTAGCACTAGAATAAACAACAAATACAATTGGTGTAGGGAGCGCGTCGCAAACACGTCTGCCACGGAGGGCGCCATGTTGATACAATGTGTGTCTCGGTTCCTTGCTCGACTGCCTTGTACCAGTTTGAGCCAATTACGTTGTCTTTGCTGTATGAGACTGTTAGTCATCTGAAGCCCTCAGGATCTCCTAAAGATACCATTCCACCCCGACTTTTTAAAGAGGCTATTGCTGCCTTAGGCCTGCTAGTCCTGGCTCTTATCAACAATAGTTTATCCTTAGGCGTTGTTCCTAAATCTTTTAAACATGCCTCAATTCAACCACTGATCAAAAAACCTGGATTGGACCCCACTGTGTTATCTAATTTTAGGCCTATTTCTAAACTCCCTTTTTTATCTAAAATACTTGAGAAAGTTGTCTATAACCAGTTGAAAGCCTTTTTAGATAAAAATAATATTCTTGAGATCTTTCAATCTGGTTTTAAACCTCTCCACAGTACAGAATCTGTATTGTTGAGGGTGTTTAATGACATTCTTTTGACTACAGATACAGGAGATCATGTGATTTTAATGCTTTTAGATTTAACGGCTGCTTTTGACACAGTGGACCATGATATTTTAATTTCTCGTTTAGAGCACTGTGCTGGTTTGGATGGCACTGTTTTGAAGTGGCTTAAGTCTTACTTGACCCAAAGGTCTTTCTGCATAAATCTAAATGAGTTTGAATCATCCTCTGTTCCGTTAACATGTGGAGTACCACAGGGATCAATTTTAGGACCTCTGTTATTTTCATTGTATTTGCTCCCCCTCGGAAGCATTCTTAGAAAGCATAAAATTGCTTTCCATTGCTATGCTGATGATACTCAGATTTATATGCCTTTGAAACGCAAGGAAACCCACTCTTTACAGACCCTGTTTAAGTGTCTTGATGATATTAAAGCATGGATGGCTCTAAATTTCTTGAGTTTTAATGAGAAAAAGACAGAGTTGGTTGTTTTTGGCCCTAGTGTCCCAGGTGGATCTTCCCCCGTGGACGTGGGGTCATTATCACAATATGTAAAGCCATCTGTCACAAATTTGGGTTTTATTATGGACGAGAATTTTAAATTGGAGGATCAGATCAGTACAGTGGTGAGATCTAGCTTCTTTCATTTGAGGCAGCTGGCAAAAATAAAAAATATACTATCGAAGAAGCATTTTGAAGTTGTGATCCATGCTTTTATTACCACTAGACTGGATTACTGCAATGCTTTATATGTTGGTGTTAGCCAGTCTGCTCTAGCCCGTCTGCAACTGGTTCAAAATGCTGCTGCACGCCTATTGACGGGATCACGAAAGAGAGAGCATATTACCCCTGTTTTATCCTCACTGCACTGGCTGCCCATGTATTTTAGAGTTCATTTTAAAATCCTTTTATTTGTTTTTAAGTCACTTCATGGCCTTGGCCCACCTTATCTTTCCGAGTTGCTGCACGTACATACCCCTTCCCGGTCACTCAGATCAGCTGATCAGCTTTTTCTGGATGTGCCGAGGACACAGCGGAGGCTCAGAGGAGACAGAGCCTTTGCTGTG
Organism: Archocentrus centrarchus; assembly: GCF_007364275.1. Classification (NCBI taxonomy): domain Eukaryota; kingdom Metazoa; phylum Chordata; class Actinopteri; order Cichliformes; family Cichlidae; genus Archocentrus; species Archocentrus centrarchus. Next base: position 1,116,564 of record NW_022060258.1, read on the forward strand.
GCAGGTCCAAAACTCTGGAACACTTTGCCAATAGAGATTAAACAGGCCTCTTCACTGGCCACGTTTAAGTCTGCTCTTAAGACCCACTTGTTTCGTTTGGCCTTTGATTAATAGGAGCGGCTGTCTATTGAAATTTGTATTTTATTTATTTCTAGGATAAATTATGCTATTTATTATTGGTTTTATTTGTGTGTATTATGTTATTGATTTATTGTTAGGTTAAATTATGCATTTTATAGTTGTTTTATTGGTGTGTATTATTTTATTAATTTATTGTTAGGATAAATTATGCATTGTATAGTTGTTTATTTGTGTGTAAATTTTTAAATCTTTTATCTTTTTTAATTTTCTCTTGTCCAATTGTGTTTTATGTACAGCACTTTGGTCAGTGGTTGCTGTTTTTAAAGTGCTTTATAAATAAACTTGGCTTGGCTTGGCATAATTTAATGCTTTACATTCTCCATATTAATTCAACAAAATTTGGACTTCTGTGATTCAATGTCGCTCACCCCCCCCCACACACGTGTCAAACTACAAGGATTGATTTTGCAAGTCTGAACAAGAAAAAAAAAGTTTTACTGGTTAAATGCTATGCTTGATCAATTTCTGACTTCTCAGACATGTTCAGTACCCCTCCCCCCAAAAAACATGAACTCAGCCTTTTTTGTTTGCCTAATAAGGAACAATATAATTTTAGCTGCATGTTGCTGAATTAATTGTTGCTAATAAAGACAAGGCTGCACCATGTTATGAAGGCGTTAATGTAAATAGCCCCTGGAGGCCACCAGGAAGCTTCCCACATTTCTGAAGTGTGAATACCTGGTCCTGTTCCTGTGACCATTTGATCTTGGTGCCGTTTACACGAGACCGTTTTCATTTTGAAACGGTGTCGTTTTGATGCGTTTCGGCCTTGCGTTTACACGACAACGGTGTCGTTTTGATGCGTTTCGCCCTTCTGTTTACACGACAACAGAGTGAAAACGATGTGTTTCAGAAACGGGGTCCAGAGTGGAGCGTTTCAGAAACGCACCGGCTTGCGTTTTCGTGTAAACACTTGAAACCGGGGTGATTTGAAAACGCTCGACTCGCACATGCGCACTATGGTTGCGACGGCCAGTTTTTCGCGCACGTGCAAACTGATAAACAGTACTCGCGGATTCACGAGTGCTTCTTATGCTTTTCCTGTGTTTTTACCATTTTGTAATTCAGCGTTGTGTGCAGCAGCGATCCAACCTCATCATCGGTCCACACAAAACCTCTCACATTGGCCGTTTTGTAAGTAATGAACAATTTGCCGCACTACCTACTGTGTCACTCCACGCATGCGCGTCTTGCGTAAACAAACTTTGCAAAGAGAAAACCAACGCCAACTTGTGGCCTGGCATGGGAACTACATCGTTTTCATCGTTTCACATGTCCTCGTGTAAACGCGGATCGTTTCTGAAACGCCATCGTGTAAACGAAAGGCTGAAACGCATCAACACGACACCGTTTCCAGTGAAAACGGCTTCGTGTAAACGGCACCCTTGTGTGATACCTTTGACTGTCACCAAGATGCTGCCCATCTCCTGGAGAGTGACCTCCTGTTCCCATTACCATTCAGTCTCTTTTGTTTTCTTGCTGTTGTAGTAGCCTGGCACCTCTGTGACCCTTTGATGTCTTACTTTGGTTCCTTGTATGTATTTAGCAACCCTTCCTCCAGTTTCTGTCACCTCCCCACTCTCCCTTGTAGTCTCCTGTATAAATATCATTCTTGTAGATAGCTCTGGGTTGGTTTACCTACTCAGACCCACCCTCTGTGTTTGTAAACCCATCGTATACCGTATACTTTAATAAATACACCACTACAGCAAACTCAAGGAAACCAGGGTCTGGAGTCAGGTTTTTTTCTTCGACAATGTACCAGAGAACCTGAAGAATATGCTTTACAAAATATATACATTCAGAACATCTAAACTCCTGATGTTCTAGTTCTCTCATCACTAACCGGGCCTGCCACTCACCATGATGGACTACACCCTTCAGACCATGGATTATGGGGTCAACAGCAGGATTGTCCTTTCCTCCCACCTAAGAAAGAAAAAAGAAAATAATTGCTGTATTTATTAAGTCATATAGGCTAATATTGAAACCATAGACTAATAAATTATACATTTAAATGTGTAAAAATAATAATAAAAAAAACATAGGTAGGTTTATGATAGGAAATTCTAATTCTGTTTCCTGAATGGATGAATTTCCTCATAAGGCTAGGACAGCCTTATTCAGTTTTACACTTTTGTATTTGGTAGTTTCTGCTGTATTCTCTGCTCTTGCAGTGATGCACATCAATAATTTCACTACAGCAATAGTGAAGTGTGCTTTAGCATGGGTTTTAATTTATTGGTTTAATTCAAGCTGAAACTGGTGCCACCAATAATGTAATGGTTAACACATTTGCTTGGCTAGTGAAAGGCTGTTGGTTTAAGTCTAGCCAGAGACACAAATCCCCTTTGGAGTTGAGTCAGGAAGGCTATCCAGTGTAAAACCCGGCCAAATCAAACATGTGGAGCAACATGCTGTGGTAGAATAGCTTTCTTTAAATTCAATGTGAAACTGTTGCTGAATCCAAAGAGTGATAATTTGACAGAGTGTAAGGAGTAATTGTAACACTGAAAGCAAAGAGAAGATGAGGCAACAACAGCAACAACAAATCATGAGCAGTGTACTTAGAACAAACAGCAGCAATCAGCAAACTCTCAAAGGCCTTCTTTATCTGAACTATGTGATGTCATATGAATGGGTTTTTCATTGTCTTCAATTAGAGCATCACTGTTGTCATGCAGACTCGAAATAAACAGAAAGCATAAAAAGCAGTGAAAAAATAGCAAATTACTGTATAAAACACCAAAAACACCACATACTTTATGGCCAATCAAAAATTAGTCATCTGAGGACTTAATGGTCCAAGGCTATGTTCACACTGCAGCCTGAAGTGACCCAATTCAATTTTTTGTGAAATCCAATTTTTTTTGCGTGGTCATTCACATTTCCAAATCTATGTGACTTGTATCTGATCTGTGTGTGAACCGTAAATGAACCTAAAAGTGTCCCGCATACGCATTAGAGGACCCAATAACGCCACTTAGCGAGCATGCTCAGTGTTTGCAGAAGTACGTTTGTTTGTCTTCTCGCTTCTGCGTAGCAGGACGCAGAATAGTGAAGTTTGTTGAGTATCAATGACGGCCAGGTCGGATGAATGTGACCTGGCCATACAGACAATATTTGTATTTTCTTGAACTGTGGGACCACGTTAAAAGGAAAGATTTCTGTTTTTCTCATTTTAGTACTTGTGTTTCAGCTGTCGCACATCATTTGCATCACAATGAAACTCTTTCACCGCGCAATGATCAGGCGTGGAATAAAACACTTCCTGGAGACAAGAAGCAACCCGCCACCCCCTATTTCCCCTATTGTCTGTAGAAATTTCTGAATGAATATGACTGTTAAAATCCATTTTTTAAAAGTATGCTACCTTTTGAATATTCACAAAACAGGTGTTAAGACATCTAAGATATCAACTTTGAGATATCATGCTGAATTCATAATAAAGTGTAGCTTAAAAATATGCAGAAGTCATTTCCACCTGATGGAATGATCTGACAAGCTAGAATATGCCTATTTAGTTATTTGGGTGGGAGCAGGCAGAAAACAGTTTCAAGGAGGCATTCCTGAAAACTCTGACACGCTGACCATTCTTGCTAGCTTGGGGCAATGAGATGAGATGAGATGAGATGAGATTTATTTGTCACATGTACAGTTTTACACAATGCAATGCACAGTGAAATGTATCTTGTACCTGCAGCTGAAAATAAGCAGCAAAAAAACATATAAATAATAAGAATAAAAATATGTAATTCACACTATACACTACACATAGAATAATGTAATGATTTACATTGTGCAATAATAGTGCTGTTCAGGGCTCAGATTTGAGCAGACAGATGGCGTGTGGGTAAAAACTCTTCTTCAGACTTTCAGTCTTAGTCCTCAGGCAGCGGTAATGCCAGCCTGATGGGAGCAGGAAGAAGAAAGAGTGTCCAGGGTGGTTGGGCGGTTTAAGGATCTTCAGAGCCCTTAACCTGCAGTGCTTGGTGTAAACGTCCTGCAGGTTGGGGAGGGTGGTTCTGATGGTCCGTTCAGCTGAACAAACCACCCATTTAAGGGCCATGAAGTCCTGTTTACTGCAGTTTCCCATCCAGGTGGTGATGCTCCCACACATGATGCTCACTATGGTTCAGGTGTAAAAGTTCCTGAGCACCTTGAGTGGAAGCTTGAAGTCTCTCAGCTGCCTGAGGAGACGCTGTCTGGCCTTCTTCACAGTGATGTTAATGTGATGAGTCCAGGACAGGTCCTATGAGATGTTCACTCCCAATTATTTGAAAGTGTCCACTCTTTCCACCTCAGCACCACTAATGAGAAGTGGATGGTAGTCCCTCTGCTGCTTCCTGCTGAAGTCCACGATCAGTTCCTTTGTTTTGCTGACATTAAGTAGAAGTTGTTCTCCTGGCACCAGTTCTCCAGGTGGGAGACCTCCCTCCTGTAGGCTGTCTCTTCATTGTTGGAGATCAGTCCCACAACAGCAGTGTCGTCAGCAAACTTTATGATGACATTAGACTCTGACATGGCCACGCAGTCATGGGTGTACAGCAAGTACAGCAGAGGGCTGAGCACAAAGCCCTGTGAGGATACAGTGATGAGGGGGAGGGGGCATGAGGTGAGGTGACCTGTTGATCAGGAAGCTGTAAACCCGGGGGGGTCGCGTGACCAAGATCCGAGATGGCAGCACAGTGAATAACTCCTAGGACAGTGTTCGAAATTTCTTTTTAAAACCCTTGTAAAAGCTGTAAATAAGGCTTGAAAGATACGACATTGATATGTTAAGCTTCATCATATGACCAATGATATTCCAGATACTTGCACAAAATGCCTATTTGAAAAAGGCACTCTTCTCCATTGTCTGTGGAAATGTCTTGAAATCCAGAAGTTTTGGAAGGGGGTTATTGGGTGTCTATCTGAATTGTTTAAGGTGAAAGTCCCACTAGAGGTTAAAATCTGTGTCCTAGGAATATACCCAATGGAATTTAAACAATCACAGACGAAAACTAAATTGATAGATTATGGACTTCTTCAAGCCAGAAGATCTATTGCATTATGCTGGAAGAGCATGGACACTCCCTCTCTGGGACTCTGGAAGAAAGAAATTGCAAACTCGCTTGGACTGGAAAAATTAACATACAACATGTTTACAAGGGTAAACAGCGAGACTTTGAGAACCTCTGGGAGCCATATATGAGGATCATAGGGACTGAAGGCGGAACTTATTAAGAGGAGTCTCGGACGGAGGTCTTGACTATGGTTTCTATTTACATATTGCCTTGTTAATTTTCTTTGTCTTGATCTAAAGGAATTTTTGTATATTTTTGGAACTAAACAAATGCAGGTTTGAATGATGAGTGTGTGAGTGAATGTAAGTGTGTAGAAGTACATGTTTACAATGATAAGTTTGTTGTTTGTAAGTTTGTTGTGACCTAAAAGAGAAAACTCAATAAAATATATTGAGGAAGCTGTAAACCCACCTGCACAGGGATGGGCCCAGGCCCAGGTCCAACAGCTCAGAGACCAACATGGAGGGGACTATGGTGTTGAATGCTGAGCTGTAATCTACAAACAGTGCTCTCACATAGTTCCCCTTACCTGTGTCCGCGTGGGAAAGGGTCTTATAGAGAAGGAAGGTTATGTCTTTTCTCTCCCCTCAGCCCAATCGGTCGCGGCAGATGACCCCCCCTCCCTGAGCCTGGTTCTGCTGGAGGTTTCTTCCTGTTAAAAGGGAGTTTTTCCTTTCCACTGTCGCCAAGTGCTGCTCATAGGGGGTCGTTTTGACTGTTGGGTTTTCTCTGTATTATTGTAGGGTCTTTACCCACAATACAAAGCGCCTTGAGGCGACTGTTTGTTGTGATTTGGCGCTATATAAATAAAATTGAATTGAATTGAATTGAATTGGTGTCGTCTGTGGATCTGTCTGGGAATTGTGCGAATTGTTGTGGGTTGAGGGTGGCGGGCAATGAGGCGGTGATGAACGTCTTAATGAGTTTCTCAAAACATTTCATCTGCACAGAGGTGAGCGCTATGGGCCTGAAGCCATTGGGGCTGCTGGGGTGTGGTTTCTTTGGGACAGGGACTATAATGGACTTTTTAAAGCAGGTGGGAATCACACACAGTTTCAGTGAAAGGTTGAATATTGCTGTAAACACAGGTGCTAGCTGGTCAGTGCAGGTCTTGAGGACAAGTCTACTAATACCATCTGGTCCAGCCACTTTCCTGGTGTTTACACTTCTAAACACCCTCCTCACGTCACGTTCCGTCTCTGCCCCACCGGCTGGGAGCACAGTGGGCTGTCGGCTTCCCGACTTGAAGCGTGCAAAGAAGTTGTTAAGTTCATTAGCCAGAGAAGCACCGACACTCACCGGGGGTGTGTGTGGTGCTTTGTAGTCCATGATGGTGTGTAGTCCCTGCCACAGTCCCCTGGAGTCAGACTGTTGTAGTTGTTGTTGTTCCAGTCTGCAGCCGTAGCAAATGTTTTGCCTCTTTCACCACTCTGCAGACATTGTATTAGGCAGCCTTGTAGTCTTCCATGTTCCCAGAGGTGAGGCCGGAATTGTAGGCAGTGGTGCGGTACCCCAGAGCATCACAGACAGATTGATCCACCCATGGCTTCTGGTTGGGAAAAGTCCTGATGGTCTTCCTAAGCAAAGTGTCATCAACAACTTTCCCAATAAATCCCACAACAATGTACCTTTTCATGTACATGGACTGGATTGAAAATGAATTTAAAAGCAGACAATGTCCAAAGAACAATTTTGACCTTCATAAACCCTGGAGAGTTCTTTAAAAATTACAGTAGGTGAAAGGCTTCTTCTATGCAAAATATAAAGAAGTGATTGTGGGTCAAAACTTTTGAACAATATTAAAGTTCAAAGAAATTTATAGCAAAAATGTAGGACTGAACAAACAGCATCCCAGCAAACAATAAATGAAAAATTAGGTTCTCCCAGTATCAGTCATAACATGCACATCTACTTTTGGAACTGTAGTATGTGGAAGTTTGTGCGCAAAAAATATTTTTTCTTCATTTCATTGTCTTTTAAATTGTATGGATTTACTATATTAAATAGAAAAGCATGAACAAAGATATGTTTGCTGGGAATAGTTTTAGTGATTTGCAGTGCAAAATGTCTGAATGGTCAAACTGACAAAAGCTCTTTTTGATTGATAAGTTAAACCCTCCAGTGTGGCTGAATTAAAAAAGAAATCCTGCAAAGAAGAGTGGGACAAAATGATGGTCATTTCCTGATGTGTAGTCATAGATGAAAAATTGCTCCAAAATGAAAGTTGAACTGATGTTACCGATATTATCAGTAGTCACAGATGCTATCATGACATTGGTTCAATTTACATTTTTAATGTTGCATGACATCATTTTTTGACTTTGTAGATAGATAGATAGATAGATACTTTATTGATCCCATGAGGGAAATTATTGTGTTTCAGCAGCAAGAAAAATAGTACAATCTACAGTAGCTAAACATCAAAGTGAGAGTGCCAACAATGGGTGCAAAACTATACGTATAGAAACAAAAATAGATAGAAAAAAGAGTTAGAGGAGTTATATTAATGCTGACATTGTACAAGAGAGTAGTGCAAATTGCAATGATAAATATGTAATATATACACTATGAATCAGAATATGTGCACAAAGAATCTGGAAGATGGCAGCAAGATGATATGATACAAAAATTTGTGTGTGGGATTTTCTGTCCTGACAGTTTTATTGAGAATGGTAGGACTGATTTCCTGAAGCATTCTTTATGGCAGTGAGGTTGAATCAGTCTGAGGGCGAAGGAGCTCTGCTGCCTCAGTAGTGTGGAGTGGAGTGAGTGAGATGGGTTGTCCATAATGGAAAGCAGTTTGTTCAGTGACCTCCTCTCCCTCACTGACTCAAACATCTCTAAATTCTCCCCTATGATGGTTCCAGCCTTGCGAATCAGTTTGTTGATCCTGCTGGCATGTCTGGCACTGATGCCAGCAGACAACAGCAAAGTAGATGGCACTTGCTATCACAGACTGGTAGAGTATCTCCAACATCTTGCTGCACACATTAAAGGATCTGAGCTTCCTTAGAAAGTAGAGTCTGCTCATCCCCTTCCTATACACAGCAACACTGTTGGTCCTCCAGTCCAGTCTGTCATTCAAATGAATGCCCAAGTACTTGTAGCTGTCCACCATTTCCACACCCTCCTTCATGATATTAATATGCTCAGTCACAGTTCTATTCCTCTGGAAGTCAACCATCATCTCTTTTGTCTTGCTGACCTCCTGCCAATATGCGGGCTAATCACCATTGTTGGTCAGAGAACCAATGAGTCCACTGACCTTAATACAATCAGCATATTTCAGCTGGGTCCTTGGAGGTGCAGTAACTCATGAAGAGCAGTGGGGAGAGTACACCACCCTGAGAAGCACTTGTGCTGACTCCAGAGCTGACTCAGCATCCTATCCTGCTATTTCCCGTCTGTCAGGAAACTGGTGATCCAGTGGCAGGAGACACAGTGAGAGTTTGATGGAGAGCATTTCAGTGTTGAATGTCAAGGCCAAGTCTATTAACAGGATCCTTGCATGTCCCTGCATGGTCAAGGTTTTGTAGGATGTAGTGCAGTCCCATATAACAGCAGAGCTCTTTGCCCAGTAAGCAAACTGTCTTCATAACCACAGATGTCATAGTGACAGACCTGTGGTCATTCAGTCCTGTTTTTTTTTTTTTTATTTCTTTCATAACATTCCACCATCACATTTATTTGTATTAGTTTTTGAACACTTCATCATATAGATATAACACTTAATATGTCTACACTATATAAAGCAAGAGACATAAACAGAGTAAAAGAAATAAAGTGACCGCAGGAAAAATTAACTGGGGATTAATGGACCACATAAAAGACTACTTAAATAATTGATGGCTTCAACTTAACTTTTTTATTCCTGCCATTGGAGAGAAATAAGACTGATCTCAGTCCACTCAAAGCTCCACTCACCAGCCCAGAACTTTATTGGTGGCTGGACTTTGATCTACCAGCATTACAGCTTGTAAGGTCACACCATCTCAATACTCACAAAGTCAGAATGTTTAGTGTCCAAATCAAAATACAAGGAAAATGCACAATGAAAATAATAACCCACTTGAAGATAATTGTCACCTAACTTCCTACTAAACGGAGGCTTCATTCTAATCTCATGTTCTCTCTTTGTTTTTAAACCATAGGTATATAACCAATGTGGAAAAAATTACACTGGACTCAAATTTAGTACAAACTAACTCAAAAAACTAATAATAATAATACCTCTTTAAACTCAATCTTCCCAGAGTTGTATGGCCTGACTAATCTAATTTTGATTGGTGTATCTATATTCAGTCACACAATAACTTGTGAAACAACTGCAAATTAAACCTTCTTTGGTTTAATCTTCCAGAACTGTAATACTTTCCATTATGTTTTTGTCTCAACAAGCTCTGATATGTCACTATAGACAGAAGTTTATTTTTACAGTGAGTTACCCATGAACCATAAATTCCCAATCCACCAAAGAAAGACCATGCACAACTGGACTCTATCTCATCTTGTAGCCCCTTAACTGGCAAGGGCCCGGTGACGGGCCGTTTGTAGTCCCTTTTATATGGCAGGCTAGACCCTCCCATTTTTATTGACACGTCATTCGGCCAATCATGTAACTGGCTGCACCAAATCACCTGACAAAGCTACGTGACGCCCTCTGAGTATTATTGGCTCTGGGAAACCCATTTCTTAACATGATTGGCCGAATGAGGTGTCAGTCAAAATGGGCGGGTCTAGCCTGCCATATAAATGCACTTCATTCGGCCCGCGGACCAGACGCAGCCGATTAATAGGCTATGAAATGGGTTGTTCAGAGCCAATAATAACCAGAGGGTGTTATGTAGTTGTTTCAGGTGATTTTATTTGCTGCCAGTTAAGGGGTTAATCGAGTATACAACCTTTCGTACCTGAAAAAAAACAGCCATGGCTGCAATGATCCTCTTCTCTCTGAGTGCTGTACTGAGACTATCAAAGTCATCTGAGTTGTACATGTAGACCTGCATCTGTGAAAGACAGAAAAACTGCATTAGTTTGTGGGACAGATTTAAAACAAGAAAAACATCAAACCATTTCAATTTATGTAGATGACAAGGTGTCTGCAGTGGCTCAGGAGGTATAGCAGCTTATCAAACAGCTAGATTTTTTCCAGTTCATGTGTTAAGAGGTAGGTGTACAGAACCCCAAAGATGCCCTGGATATATCAGTAATGTGTTTCAGAAAAGTGCCATATGGATGAATGTGTTTTATAAAGCATTTTGATTTGTTGGTAAGACGGAAAAAGCACTATAATGCTGCCATTCCATTTCCCCTGTATACACCTATAAAAGAACTCACTGGTCTCAAAATTTGACTTCATTCATACTCAAACACTATCTTCACTGACTCATCAGCTCATTTCTGACTCTTTCACAAAGTTTTACAGGCTCCTCCAGAGTAAATAGATGTGGACACTTCGTGAGTTAGACAGTAATATTACACCTTATACTCACCAGATAAACGCCGGCCAGAGCATTTGAGGTGACTTGGGACTAAAAACATAAAATATTGTAAAATATTTAATTACCACATCTGTTTTTATATCTGATTTATTCCTAAGTGTGTACTATTAAAATAGAGGATACAGAGGATTAAACTTTATTTATTTATTTATTTTTTTTCTGATACAATAATTCTATGAGCCATTTCTGGTTTGGTTCACCAAACTGTGTCTTCTGAACAGTTACACCTCTAAAAAATTGTCAGAATACTAAGCAAGATTTGCTTTGTTGTACTAAAGTAGGTAATAATATTAGAAGTTTTTTCTGAAGCAAGATTTCATCACAACTTTGGTCACATTGTTTTTGCGATCAAGTTTTTATTGTATTTCATTAAGACCATACAAAACACAAAACCACAATCATATGGCAATCTTTTGTGAGCTCACAATCTGCTAAGACATAGGAACACGTCTTAGCATACAATGTAATGAAAGGAGAAAAAATATAAAAACTGTAAATAAAATAAACAAATGCATGAATTATCAGGGGTAAAACATACCATGCATAAATATAGAAACAAAGATGTAAGCACAGACGGACATAGACAAGACAGAAGGGACTATACATCTTAACAGATTAAAGTGGAAAGGCTAGAGTCAAGTCCTCTGAAGGAAACTCCATATATACTACATCCAAAAAGGAAAGGGCCCAGGACTTGACAAAAACAGAGTTTGAATGGACATAGGAAGGCCCATCCATCTATCTGTATCCTTCCAAACATTGGTTAAGACAGCCGAGTATTTATGTGAAACAATGGTTTACATTGGGGAAAATCTCAATTCCCATATATTTGAATTGCTCAACTGTGGGAACATTAAGAGAGACAACTGATTTTTTTTTTTTTAGCTGAGTCATTAAAATGTAGGAATGCAGATTTGGACCAGTTAATTTTGAATCCTTATAACTGCCCAAACTCCTCACAGATGGACAAAAGCTGAGGCACAGATTAAGTAGAATTTTCTAAGAACCCCAGCACATCATCTGTGTACAGTGAAAGCTAATGTTGTGTATCACGAATACATATAGGTGAGACCATGTTGGACTGGCTGATAGCTTGAGCTAGAGGCTCAAGGGAGAGGACAAAAAGTGCAGGGCTCAATGGACAACCCTGGTGTGAGGACCTGGAAATAAGGAATGGTAGATGGACTAGTTCTTACATAGCACTTTTCTACTATAGCTGATACAACAGCATACTTGCATTTACCCATTCATTCATACAAGCACTGTTATCAAAGTGCTTTCTGTCTAACATTCACACTCTGACAGTTGCATCGGAGAGCAACTTGGGGTTTAGTATCTTAGTATTGTAGACTGGAGCAGCCAGGAATCAAACAACCAACCTTTTGATTAGTAGATGAGCTGTTCTACCTCCTGAGCCACAGCCACCCCATGAAAAAGGAAGAGAGTGTTTGACCAGTTATTACCAAGCTGAGGGATTTGAAAATAATACTGTAACCATAGTTATAAAAGTGGTGCCACAGCCTATTCCCTCCAATACAGACCAAAGATAGGACCACTCCAGTCTGTCAATTCCATTACATCAAAGGAGAGCAATGAAATTAGGGTCTTACTGCTTGTTGTAGCATGTGCAATGTGAAGAAGGCGCCTGACATTATCCGCTGCCAGTCTTGATTTCATGAAGCCTGTTTGGTCAGAACTCACTAAAGATGGCATGTGGGGCTCCAGACAGAAGGCAAGAAGCTTAGCAAAGATCTTCAAGTCAGAATTCAAAAGACTAAGAGGACGATAGCTAGAGCATTCTGTAGGGTTCTTATCCTTTTTCAGGAGTAAGGAGATTAGGGCAGTGTTAACATCCCTTGAAAACCTATCCTTTCTAATTGAAAGGCCCAACTGTTTCCAAAAATTACATAGACTTCCGGAGGGATTCCATCAATGCCTGCTGATGTACCTCTCTACATGCTCTGCACTGCTACTCTCAGCTCTCCCAAGGTAGGACAGCATGTCTTGTCTTGTCTCTATCCCCTCTCTCAGCCACAAAAAGTGGGCGTCCCGTCGTGATAAGTGTCCTCTCTTCCTGCGTCATGATGCACATTTCTGAAGCTGATGCTAATGTGTTTGTAGGTGAATGCTGATTAGCTGCCTGGGTCTCTCTTTCCCTCCTTCCTCATATGTGCACGAGACTCTTGAAGTACGTAGGTGGCTTTTAGAATCATAATATTTTGAGCTTTGCTGTAGATTTGCTTCAACTCTAACTCCACATTTGTTAGGTGTACCACCACTCGGCTGACTCATTTGGAGTCACAATACCTCACGATAGTCCCAGCTGACTGGAGCGGCTGCTGTCCTGTCTCCTTGCTGCTGTGTTTCATTGTGCAGTTAGTTTTATTCTGCCTACGTTGGCTTTTAATATGAGTTTACTCCCAGTGTTTTGAATGAAATACAGAGTGTGGGGGGTGCACTGCTCCTATTTGATTTATGTATTTCTTTATTCTGTTACATTTGTCAATGTATTTTCTGACAAGTTTATTTATTTAGTGCTTTCCACTTACTGATTTTATTTCTTTTCAGTTGCTGGAGGCTGTGGTGGTGGCAGTACTTGTGGCCTGTGATGGTGTCCCCCTCCCCCTTTCCTCGTGTCTTTCTCTCAGATTATGGTTCTTCACTCAAGGGCAGTGGCGCAAAAAGGGGGTATGCACTATATGCAATGCATAGGGGTGCCGCAAAAGAGGGGGCGCCAAAACGATGTGGGAAAATATTTCTCTAGTTGCATTTTCTGTATTTAACAGCTGTGCATATGACATGATCAATAACAGATGTGCGGCGCTGATTAGGCGCCCCTGCGCTCCTTCACCTCCCCTCCTCCTGTCCCCGTTTAAAGACATTCGGTAAGTTATGTCATAGATGTCTCGTATTTTATAAGTCCACGAATAAGTGATCTGCACACATGAACACAGTAAATGTTGAGAGGATGCGGATGGTGCGTTGTGTGTGTGTGTGTGTGTAGTGTTGTAGCTAGTGGTTGGTCACAAGGCGCCGCTCCGGATTTCACCTTCACTTTCGGAGCTCTGCTGTCTCTGCATTTAGCAAACAGGAGCGCGCCCCGCGGACTCCTCACCGGCTAGATCGCTGCTTTTATCGCTGCTTGCGCCTCTATTATTTCACTGCAATTTACAATCTACCACAGCAGGGAAAGTTCACAATGTGCATGTTTGATGTCCCTAAGGTCATGCGCGCACTTGATTTCGCAGCTACAGAAATTGAAATGACAACCGGCATGAATGAGAAGAAGTAAGAAGAAAAACGAAGATCAAATGAAAATTTCAGGCATGCTTTAGCATGAGTGGATCATCGCTGACAAGTTTTTTTTTTCATTCCTCCATTGTTCTGTGTGGTTTTACTCCCTGTACAGATAATGTCAGCTGTTATTTTTTCCTTACATCAGCTGTAGCCACCAGACCGATCACTATAACCACAATCTGGTGATAATCACACTATTGTGGTTTGTGCGATTGTTTGGTGCTGTTTCCTTCACTTTCTATGAACTGACAGATTTGCTCAGGCAGATAATCACACCTGTGTAATAAGGCACGTCACCAAACTCAGAAGCTATTTACTCCAGAAAAGTCTGAAACTGCTGTGATTTAAACCTCTTATAAAGTTCACTGTCTGTGTTTCGGTGTTTATGACGCGTTCTGTCTTCAGGACTTTGCTGCGCACCGTTTCCTGCTGTGTGACGCAGTGATGCACTGTCAGCTCACCTGTGCAGGTCTCCCTCTTCATCTTGTCCCGTATCTGTCCCACCAATCCGCTCTTTTCCCCGCATCGCGAGTGAGGAAAAGAGACAGATGGTTTACCTCCAATGTCAGCGTTCAGGTCTTTTGCCTCCCACCTGTTTGGAAAATCCCTGTTTTCCACTTTTCGTTTGGTCATTTTTGGGGAGTCAGGCAGCTTAAATGTCACCAAAGTGCTGACCGATGTTTTTATCCGCTGATCATTGATCAATCGGCAATACGGAAAACGGGATAGCACAGTTCTTGCCGGCTGCCGGCAGCTGTTGCAGTGCATTGTGGGATTTGTAGTGTAAGTGGTGGAAGCACATTTATCCGCGGGCCAAGCTATATGAAATCATCTTGCTGGCCGTATAAAATTAGATCGTGGGCGGGAAGTGGCCCGCAAGCCTCGAGTCTGACACATTTGACATAGAGAAAAACTGCTGTATGGAAGTTAAAATGTGTAGATGAATTGTTAGTACGAAAAAATATTTCTTATCTGATTACTTGATTAATTGATGGAATAATCAAAACAATACTCGATTAATAAAATAGTTGCAGCCCTACTTGTATTCAGAAAGCCATAGTCAAACATTAGTTTTCAGCACCAGTGGAGCTGTGAAAGGCCTTTAAGAAAAATGACATGCACCTCAAGAAATGTAACTACAGGTTCACAAAGACTGTGATTAGGCTTTAGATGTGCTTTCTGGTTACATGTGTAGGCCCCGTCACTCAGTTAACAAGCAGGAGCAACTTTTAGTGGTTAGCATTAGCTTGCTAATTAGCATTGGGGGGGGGGGGGGGGGGGGGGGGGTCCAAAATGTGTCCGCATACACCTCAGAAAGTATATAGCTGCGCCCCTGCTCAAGGGTGTGTCCATCATCTCTAGGTGATTTAGTCTTTTGTTTTGTTGTTTTTGGGACCCCTTTCTCCCTTGCACTGGTCCCTGTCCCCCAATAGGGTCCCAGCTGATTCTCTGTTTCTCAGTCCTTATCCACGGGTTTCTGGAAGAGCATATGTAGGCTGCCATGACAGACTGCTACTTCCGCTGTACGGTTGTATACTTCTGGTTACCCAAAGTCAGAGCCAGAGTTGATGACAAAATTTGGTTACTTTGTGCTGTAACAGGCGGCTTTATTAGTTGGAACATGAGCTCGGATTCAACTTGTGCTGTTGTTGGTTGTCACTACATCAGTCTGTACATTTTTTCAAATTATTTTATTCTGTAAATTTCTTCTTTTCCCCCCAAATTATACTACCCAGTTGCACATCTTATTATTGTATTTTTTCCTTATGTTTTAAGTTTTCCTTTAATGTACAGCTGCTTATTTTTTTACGTTATTTTATTTATAGTGTGACTACAGTGTAAAGCCTACACAAAGCTTTAACAATGCGTGCCTTCATATAAACACGTAGCAGTTAGCAAGATGACAGCTGCGTGTCTCCCCGATCACAGCCTTCGGCCAGTCCAGTGTTTCTGTTTCAGTGATCTGAACACTCTGATATCCAGATCAGTGATTTACCTTCCACAGAATAGCTGCAGCATCACTACATGATTTCCCTAATCAGCGATACAGGAACAGCTGACTGTGTCCTCCACTCCACTTTCCCTTAGCATGACTCATGCTAAGCGCTTTGCTTGGCCGATGTGCTGGCTCGGATCTACAGCTGCTTTAAGGAAAACAATGTTGCCTTGTTTGTTAAGCATTACTTTATTGATTTTATTGCTTTGAAGGTAATCTGGTGCTCTTATAATTACGTGATTCCTCGCCATCAACACCTTCAGAAAAAACAAGGTAACTGATAATGTGGATGTAGCTGACTTCAGGCCATAATTTCATGTCATTTACACAAGTGACGGGTGAGGCACTGTTACCTCGCTGCTTTTTAAAACATCCTTGCAATGTATCCACCTCTGATGTGGTACATTTAGGCCAGGTAAAAGAAACTGCAGTGTCAAAATGTTTAAAGGAATGGCAAGGATGTAAGCCCACAACCGTAAACAACAGCGCAAACGGAAGTAAACTACCAGTTTCTGCTATGAATTATGGGTAATGGCGCGAAGTCAGGAATACTGTGGATATGTCTGTCATGTTTTAATTAGGGGTGGGACTTTAATGCGTTAATTTCGATTAATTAATTACAGGGAAATTAACGCGTTAAAAATTTTAACGCATTTTAATCGCACTTTGCACCGTGGAACGTTTCTCAGTGCACGAGTTCCCGGCATACAGATTATATCGACGCACAATGTCCAAATTAGAGGCCGCATCCTGCGAAGGACCCGGCCAACGTCTTTCGCAGCCCACGAAGACCGCAAAGGCCGGAAGTGAGCAGCTAGCCTTCATATCAGCTGCCGTCACCTCTGCGTAGCTCATGTCGCCTAGCAACCGTGAGTGAGAAGCACAGCTGTGTAAAAGCAGCTGTTTAAATGGAGAACGAACTTTCGCTCCTGTTTGTGGTTTAATTTTAAGTCTTTAATTCAAAATAAGCTGTTAAAACAAGCATAACACATTTCAACATCAAGGAATACAGCTGAGCAAATGATTAATTTCCAACTATAACAAGTGAGACATTAATGTTGAATAAAACTATCCAGTTATGATGCTTAACTTTAATTTCAGGAGTTTATCACAGGAGCACTTCCACCCTCCGTTGGTCTGTGTAGTAGACTGGTGGGAAAATAAACAAAATTTTGAAGTTTAAGCTTATGTATATTGATTCATTCATCAACTAAACTTAAATTAATATTTCTCATGTCAATATTGAAATGCGATTAAAATGCGATTAATTTCGATTAATTAATTACAAAGCTTGTAATTAATTCGATTAATTTTTTTAATCGAGTCCCACCCCTAGTTTTAATGTTTTGTTTTCTAAATAAAACTTGTATTGTTGTTTTAACATTGAACCTTGTCTCCTGCCTCATCCATGGATGAACCTGTTTGTGCCTTAGTGAAGGAATTCAGTTCTCTGGGTGAAACTCTCAGGGTGGCATTGTCTGGCAATTTGTCAGTTATTTTCTCTCTTCCTGCTTTTGATAATCATTCCTTCGTCCCCTCCCTCACATCACATGTAGAATCCAGTTATGACAAGTTCTGAAGCCGCTGTACTCCTGTCCTATTAATCTTTTGTACAGCATCGGATACTTTTCACGATTAAAAAAAATCATAATGAGGATCAGGAAAGAAAGTGTGTCTCTGGATGTAGGAATTGTAACTTAGGCCAAAAAAGAGAAATAAACCTGCCGACAAAGATTTGCTCAGTCTGCATCAGACATATGTAACTGTACCATGACTAGATGAGTGCTTCAAAAAGATTTTTTTAGTATCAAAGTGAAGCTTGTGATAAATCAGCACTTACACTGGTGTAGGGTAGAAATAACAGCTGTAGTTGAACTGGCAAACTTCACTTTGTAAAGGGTCAGCAAATCCTCAAAACAGCAAATTACAGATGTGTAGTACAGGTCAATTCTTTCATAATGATTTTTGATTTAGTCATAAAAAGATGCCAAGGCAAATATTTTACTTTGAACTCTATTTAACGCTTTAATCCTACTTAGCAGAATCCATCCATCCATCCATCTATTCTCTTCCGCTTATCTGGGGCCGGGTCGTGGGGGCAGCAGCCAAAGCAGAGAAGCCCAGGCTTCCCTCTCCCCAGCCACCTCCACCAGCTCATCTGGGGGGAGCCCAAGACGTCTCTCCATCTCTCCAGCGTGTCCTGAGTCTACCATGGGGGACTCCTCCCGGTGGGACATTCCCGGGGCATCTCACCCAAGAGGCGCCCAGGAGCCATCCTAATCATACGCCCGAGCCACCTCAACTGGCTCCTCTCGATGTGGAGGAGAAGCGGCTCTACTCTGAGCCCCTCCCAAATGGTTGCATTCCTCACCCTATCTCTAAGAGAGAGGCCAGCCTCCCTCCGAAGGAAACTCATTTCTGCCGCAATCTTATTCTTTCGGTCACTACCCAAAGCTCGTGACCATAGGTGAGGGGAGGAACGTAGATTGACCGGTAAATCGAGAGCTTTGGTTTTACGCTCCCTCTTCACCACGACAGATCACTGCAGCATCTGCATCACTGCAGACGCAGCGCAGATCCGTCTGTTGATCTCTCGCTCCCCTTCTCACGTCACTCATGAACAAGACCCCGGGATACTTGAACTCCTCCACCTGGGGTAGGAACTTGTCCCTGAGCTGTAGAGGTCACTCCACCGTTTTCCGGCTGAGGACCATGACCTCAGACTTAGAGGTGCTGATTCTCATGGCAGCTGCTTCACGTTCGGCTGCGAACTGTTCCACACTTAGCAGAATTAGATTAAAATAAACTAATAAATTAGATTAGATCAGATTTATTGTCATCACATATGTCACAAGTACAACGCAACGAAATACAGATTGCATCTAACCGGAAGTGCTTGAGCATTGATAAAAAGAGCATATGACATGTACACAGGTTATATAATAGTGTCTACAGGAATGTATGTATAGGTTATGACTATTTATACAGATTATGACTATAAAATTAAAGTATGTACAGTTGTAGATTATGAGTCATTACAGTGGCTTGCAAAATATTCACACCCCTTGGACTTTTCCATATTTTGTCACATATTTGTAACCCTAACCCTAACCACAAACTTGAATCTATTTCACTTCTATTTAATGTGAAAGACCAACACAAAGTGGTATACAATTGTGAAGTGGAAAGGAAATTATACATGATTCAAAACATTTTTTTACAAATAAAAAACTGAAAAGTGTCGTGTGCAAAAGTATTCAGCCCCCTTTTCTCTGAGTGCAACCGATTGCATTCAGAAGTTGCCTGATGACTGCTAATGACTAAAAAGAGTCCACCTGTGTGTAATCTAATCTCAGGACAAATACAGCTGCTCTGTGACGGCCTCAGAGGTTGGTTAAGAGAATACTGGGGAATAAACAGCATCATGAAGTCCAAAGAACACACTATACAGGTCAGGAATAAGGTTGTGGAGATGTTTAAAGCAGGCTTAGGCTATAAAAAGATTTCCCACGCTTTGAACATCTCACGGAGCACTGTTCAATCCATTATCCAGAAATGGAAAGAGTATGGCACAAGACAAGGCCGTCCACCTAAACTTACAGACCGAACAAGGAGAGCACTGATCAGAGATGCAGCCAAGAGGCCCATGGTGACTCTGGATGAAATGCAGAGATCCACAGCTCAGGTGGGGGAATCTGTCCACAGGAGAACTATTAGTCGTGCACTGCACAAATGTGGTCTGTGTGGAAGAGTGGCAAGAAGAAAGCCATTGTTAAAAGAAAACCATAAAAAGCCCTGTTTGCAGTTTGCCAGAAGCCATGTTGGGGACACAGCAAACATGTGGAACAAGGTGCTTTGGT
The DNA here is from genome assembly GCF_007364275.1 of Archocentrus centrarchus. Taxonomy (NCBI): domain Eukaryota; kingdom Metazoa; phylum Chordata; class Actinopteri; order Cichliformes; family Cichlidae; genus Archocentrus; species Archocentrus centrarchus. The sequence continues at coordinate 1,136,425 of NW_022060258.1, forward strand.
CAGATGAGACCAAAATTGAACTTTTTGGCCAAAATGCAAAACGCGGAGAATTAACACTGCACATCACTCTGAACACACCATCCCCACTGTCAAATATGGTGGTGGCAGCATCATGCTCTGGGGCTGCTTCTCTTCAGCAGGGACAGGGAAGTTGGTCAGAGTTGATGGGAAGATGGATGGAGGCAAATACAGGGCAATCTTGGAGGAAAACCTGTTGGAGTCATATACAGAAAGTGCAATACAGTAGTAGTGCAATAAAATAATCAGTCCATGGGGTTTAGTGGGTGCATGTGTGAGTGAGGTAATGGAAGGTGGGATGTGGGGTATATGTGCTTGTGTAACAGAAAGAAGTCCAGTTGCCTTTTTTTCAAGCTCCAGAGACTAGCGTAGAAAGGCACCACATTAGTACCAATCCATTTATAATTTGTACTTTTTTTTTTCATGCTCTTCACGTGTTTGGATTTCCACACTGCCTGCCTGTCTATAAATGACCACTACCTGTTTTGGAATAAATATTTGGATTTTCCAAGTCTCCTTTGTCCTGCAATTAGATCCTTTCCCTTGCCACAGTTCATCAAGATGAAGAAATGGTCTGAAAATCAAGATAGTATATTTCCAAACATATTTCAGTTACACCTAAACACAACATTGTTGCAAGCAACTTTCTTTGGTCATTCTGAATTTGGTTTGATTAGTGTTGGGGTTACTAAAAGAATTAATGTATTACACATTACTCATTACTTTTCTTAAAAGCAATGCAGTACATTACCTAATTACTCACTGGAGAAGGTAATTTGCTACACTACTCATTACATTACTTTCGTGTTACTCCATAAGATGAACTTGAAGCACATTGAAGCACAATATAATCCTTAGGCTACAGTTCCACACACTGATGTAAAGCCCTATCCTAATGAGGACACACATAGGATCTTTCTTTTACATTATTCTAGTGTTTATGGATTGTACAAGATGCAGGAATGTGTATGAATGCACATGTGCTTATGACACAATCCATCTGAATAAGTGTGCTGTGGTCCCTGCCAGTGCTGTGTTTGGCATATTAACCAGAACATTACTGTTTAAAACAGCAGGTAGGGGAGTAGCAGGTTCCTACTTCGTTATGCCATTTAAGGGCCCTTTTAGGCTAAATTTACTAAATAGCAAAAAATCATGCATCATTCATGCAGAGCAGTTGGAGAAAGCATGAAAAAATGCTCCTCTTCATCAAAAAGAAATTATCATACAAATCAGAGGCTGTTCATTTCTTTATAAGTGAACAAACTTACAAAGAAGGGCAGGGATCAAATAATTATATACCCCACTGCACATGACAAATTTAGCAATGCATGTTGTACTGCTTAAAGTACTACTTAAAGAATAAAATATGTGTATTCAGAACATACCTACTTAGAATTAAAAATGTAGCCACACACCACATATGCAAACCAAAGATGTAGCAATACATTTTTAGCCACAGAAACAATCAATAAATACATACATACATACATACAGGTTAGTCCAAACTGCAGTAAAGTTAGTTGTAAGACTTTTAAATGTATTTTGTATTGTATCTTGAAAAAGTTATGCCATTTTTAGGGCAATTTACACAATGTTATAACATAAGGTAAGTAGCCACAATATGAGCCTGGAAAGGAAAAAAGAGATACATTTATATGGCACTATTCATGTCTGAGTGACTAATTTGAAATAGCAATAAACTGCGTGAAGTGCAAGATAAAGATATTAAATAATTTTATCCTTCTTACTGAAATGCTGCCTATTGTTTATAACCGAGATGTTCCCTGGCCAGCTAAGAGATATAATCTCTCCAGCGTGTCCTAGGTCTGCCCTAGGCTGAATGGCTTGTGTCACCTTTCTGGTGAGGAACGAGCCTGAGCTAGTGTGTGAGGTAGAGGGATATCGACTAGATATAGTCGGGCTCACCTCAACCCATGGGCCTGGGATCCAGAACCAGTCTCCTGGAGAGGGGTTGGACACTGTTCCAATCTGAAGTTCAATTCAATTCAATTTTATTTATATAACATCAAATGACAACAAACAGTTGCCTCAAGGTGCTTTATATTGTAAGGTAAAGACCATAAAATAATCACAGAAAAAACCCAACAGAAAATGCTCGGTGGGTATCCTTGTATCCCCTTGGCTTGCTGCCTGTAAGTGGACGAGGGTTGAATGGTCTTAAATGTTGTTTGTACTTATGTGCCAAATGACAGTTCAAAGTACCCAGCTGTCTTGGAGTTGCTGTGTGGGGTGTTCAAGTCATCTGGTGACTCAACGCTCATGTGGGAAACAACAGTGTGAACCTGGAGGGGTGTGATTGGGAGGAGCGGCCTGCCTGATCTGAACTGGAGTGGTATCCTGTTATTGGACTTCTGTACAAACCACAGTTTCTACATAATGAACACCATGGTCAAACATGAGGATGTCCATAAGTGCATATGGCACCAGTACACCCTAGGCTGCAGGTCGATGATCGATTTTGTAATCATATCATCAGATCTGCAGCCGTATGTTCTGTACAGCTGGGTGATGAGAGTAATTGAGCTGTCAACTGAGCACCACCTGGTGGTGAGTTAAATCAGGTGGCGTTTAGGTGTCACACCTAAACATATAGGGAGGGTGCACTGGGAATGCCTGGCAGAGGCCCCAATCCGTAAGATCTGTAATTCCCATTTCTGGCTGAACTTTGATAACATTCCAAGTAAGGTTTGAGGGCATTGAGTCCAAATGGACCATGTCCCACTGTTCCATTTTTGAGGCTGTTGCATGGAGCTGCAACTGCAAGGCAGATGGTGCCTGTCATGGTAGTAATGGTGAACCAGATGGTGGCCACCAGAGGTGAAGATAGTCATCAAGCCAAAGGATTATTTAGCCTGTGGGACCTTGTGGCAGCGGACAGGTACTGGCAGGTCAAGCAGAATGGGGCTCAGGTGGTGGTGAAGCAAATTCTTGGGTGTGGGTGGAACTCAGTGAGGCCATGGAAAAAGACTTTCGGACTACCTTGAAGCGATTCTGGTAAACCATCAGGACTCAGGAGGCTCTAGTCACATGATGTATAGTGTAGGTCGGGTGCTGCTGACTTCAACTGAAGATATAATCATGTGGTGGAGGGAATACTTCGATCTCCTTAATCCCATTGACGCACCATCTGTAAAGGAAGGAGGACGACTCACTCATCACTGGGGGTGAGGTCACTGAGGTAGTTAAATAACTCCTTGGTTGTAGGGCCCCTGGGGTAGATGAGATTTGCCCTGATTTTCTGAAGGCCCTGAATGATACAGGACTGGGTTTGTTGACACGCCTCTGCAACATCGTGTAGGGATCTGGGCGGGTGCCTCTAGATTGGTAGGTTGGGATGGTGGTCCCCATCATTGCATTCCATGCATCCTGTGGGGGGGTGCTGCGGGAGTATGGGCTTCTCTGGCCTGTGGTTACAGGCCATTCAGCTTGGGGCAGACCCTGGACATGCTGGAGCAATTATATCACTAAGCTGGCCTGGGAACATCTCGGTTATATAAAATACGCAGTATTTCAGTAAAAAATATTTTGACGGAGCCCCTCTGTACCAAACGGGGTAGTAGTTATTCATTACTGAATAACTACTAGTGCTAATGGCCCGCTAGCAAACTGTGATATAGCAATCCGTTCCGGTAGCTTACAACTGAAATTCTCAGCACAGCGAGCACAACACACACACACACACACACACACACACACACACACACACACACACACACACACACACACACACACACACACAAGGGTGTAGAGAGCAGTGAAGGCATGGAAAAATGTGTTTGGTGGTTATCCTGGGTGGGGGGGCGCTTCGGAGTTTGGCAGTGAATGACCTCTCTGGCTTCCTGTCTGCTCACAAGTTTAGCATTTAAAGTTGCCTCGAGCCTGGTACTCCACTGAAGACTAGTTAGGTAACTTTTTGTTTCACGTCAGGCTGGGAGTTGCTCAAAATCGAACCAGTGACTCTTTTTATTAGAAATTTTGAGAGTAAGTTGAGAACCGTCACAAGCTAGGGTTGTGGTTTAAGCAGGTAGGCTTTTGTTTAGTTGGCATGTAGGGTGTTCCAGTTATGTCTGCATATGATGATGATGATGATGATACTTTATTGATCCCACAATGGGGAAATTACAGTTAACAGAACACCCATCCAAGAAGACAAACAAACAAACATGAGGAGATAGAAGAACTGTGGCCATGCTGCTCCCCCTTCTGGAGGCGCTGCTATTAAAAAGACAAAAACAATAGTATAGGGATGAATGAGGAAAAAAATCATCTCATACTTTGTATACATATGCACACACACAGTATAAGGTTACAAAAATGCTACTGTACATCTGTCAATATTCATGGATGCTGACTGATGAGGTGATTCTTGTGTTATGACCTTTAGTGTTTTGGAGAAGTTGACCATTTTTGTTGGATCACTTGTGAGTGTTGCTGGCCAGGTGATGGCAGTAACTGTGTGGTGTTGTGATCGTTCGGTCATAGTTCTCCATTTGTGGAGATTATTAGCACACTTGCTTTACTGAATTTTGTTGATTAAAGTAACTTGTTGTGGTATAGGACCACTTGGGGTGTGTCCATTTGTTGTGTGGAGGCAACAGATCACTTGGTGGGATTATTGGTTACTACTTTTAGTATTGTGTTGTAGCAATTGTTTGCGTAATCCTTTTGGTTTGTGGCTGTTGTGCTCCTCTTTGTGTTGGTCACATGTTACTTTGTGTTCAGTGCAGCAACTTGTGATCCTCATGGGGTCTTCATGTTTAAAGATGTCCGAAGTCATTCGAGGGCACTTAGTTATTGGGGACATGGTAAGCTGTCCGCTGCTTAAATGATCCAAAATGAGGTGCTTTGGTGGTTCAAGCTTATGTGCTGGATTTTTCTCTAGCTTCAAACTGTTGTCTGGTCTATTGGACTAACTTCATGGCTGATGCACATTGTACTTGTGTTCCAGTTTTTAACCACTGTTTTCAGGGCTGGGAGATCGAGAACCAGTGAACTTCAAAGGGACTTGTTTCTTTAGGGCTCCTAGAGGCACCCTTTTGAGGGGGGAGGTGTTACTTCCATCTGCAATCCGTACTGTGTCATGGCAGTGACAGGTTCATGTGCTGCCTCTGCTAATTGCTGATTACCTGCACCTGATGAGGTGTGGATAAAGGCAGGTATGAGGTCAGCTTTGCAGGGGTTCACAACTTTTGCTCTTCTGCTTGTTTGGTTTTAGCAGTGCTCATCACTGGATACAGAATAAAACCCATTTGTTCTTAAAACTCTGGTGGCAGTCTCCACTTTATGTTGCGGCTTTTGAGCTGGGTTGTAACAGTGTCAAATGACAAAAAAGATCATGGTTTGGGTTTTTCTAGCATTCAAAGAAGCAGCGCTTGTTCCTGTAACTGGGAAACAGCTGGAGGAGCCCTTCATCAACCACCTGATCAGCAAGTGTTAACGTGAAGAAAAGACAACTTTGTAGCTGTGCCATCCATTGCTGTTTATTTCCCCAAGCTAAAAATCAACAGTTAAGCTATGGAAGTTAAAATATACAGATGAACTGTTAATAAGACAAAAATAATTCTTATCTGATTACTTGCTTAATTGATGGAATAATCGATAGAATACTTGATTACTAAAATAATCACTAGTTGCAGCCCTTGTTGTTATAGTTGCATTTCAGCACAGTGGGTGGTTGTACATCATCCTAAACCCTTCCATCTATTGGTCAGTCATGGGAAGTGCAATTTGTTTTACTCAGAACCAAAATGGCATATGAAAAGTCAGAAATGCTGAACATCCAGGGAATGTCTTGTAAATGCTTTTATAGCAGGACATTCTTGTAGGTTAAAAAAAAAAAAAAAGCTGGCATCAAGTGATATCAAAGGATTAATATAATCATTAAAATTTCCAGATATTTATTTTATATTGTGAGAAATATGCAAGCAATCGTGTGTCCATCAAATTGGATGCCAAATGAAGTTAGTGTAACGTTGCTGTTCTTGATAAACCTCATCTGCAATGACTTTTTTTTGTGTGTAAATCAGTTAATATTTATTATTGGAATGTAAATCTCAGCTTTAAAAAAAAACAATATTTTTGCACATTATCTTCATAAATAAAGTAAATATTATTGAAATTATATTTTGTAGAGTTCAAGTGCAGCTTGTGATAGGAAGGCCTACAAGATCATACCATCTGTGTCAAAAGAGGATGATGCCAGTCACAGTGATGATGAATGGTCGTCAGAAAAACAAAGAGAAGGATCAGGGTTAGTCAGTGCTAGCAGTAGAGATAGTGGATCTGAGGATGCTAGAGAAGCTGTAAGTGATGAGTTAGCTGATGATGCTGGGGATCTACCACCAGACAGCGCTCAGGTACAGACTACATTGAATGCCTGGCACTTTTACAGAATGTCTGGTTTGGAACAGACGGCTCTCCTTCATTTCAAGGCATCTGTAGGTTGCGCACTAATAAATGCAGATTCCAAAAAGACACCCACCAGAGAAAGACCAAGGGGTATTCCACCTCCAATGAAACACAGAGCAGTGTCCAGGCCATTACCTGAGATCAGGTTTAGCCCTGGTAACCAGTGGCCTATTCCCACCAAAGCAAAAGAAATGCCAACAAAAGGAACAAAGGAAAAAAAAAAAATTGAAGAAAAGTAGATATACACACACACACACTCACACATCCATACACACACACACATGCACATACATATACACACATACACACAATTTTATTGTTTGCAGTAATGTGTGTGTATGCGCCTCTGTCATGCAATGTACTCAATAATGAGGGCAAGAAACTGTAACCATGCCCCCCGTGATCCAGAGACGAATAGGGAAGGTAATACTGTTAAGACTATTCTGCTTTCTAAGAGTGTTTTTTTTTTCTTTTTTTTTTTAGTTTTCACACAGTACATCATTTTCTATTATTGGTTTGTTAAATGCTTAGTTCTTTGGTTCAAAAGTCAAACACATGGTCTCCCAGCTGAGTGAACATGTTTGTAACCCCATGAAAAATAGGCTCACGAACAAAATTTCACTTGCATTGCTTTTTCCATGCCTAAAGAGGAATAAAAAATCTTGACTGTAGTTCTCATAATTCATGCATGAAAGGGCTAGACTATTTAAGAATAAGAATAACTTTATTGATCCAAGAGAGAAATTGATATATCTGACATAGCTCATCTGCTATTTGTATTAGAATTGAAAATCCCAGTGGCTGTGGGTCCAAATAAATTTCTGTCTCTCCGTTTTACAGAGGAGCAAGAGTCGTCTTGCAGTACTGATGTTTTTTTGTTCCATAAAGATGTTATAAAGTGGGTGATCAGAGTTGTTCTGGATGGTTTCTAACATCTTTAGTCTGCATTTTTTCACCCAGTGTGTCCATTCTGGCTCCAACTACAGAGCCATATCAAGAGATCTTTGTTTTCTTAACAAAATGAGACAGCTCTGCCCCTTTATGTATGGGACATCTGTTTTCAGGGACTAGTCTAGTTTTGTATCTAGAATTTTAGAATAGAATAGAATAGAATAGAATAGAATAGAATATTTTTTTGGAACTCTTGGTGATAATTAAATTAATAATAACCACCATCAAAGTTACATAAGAACAGTCATACATAAGAATAATGAGGTTGTAAGATTTTGAAGCTTCTGCAAAGCAGAGGTGAGCAGCATTCACTCCAATACATTAAGTATTTAAAATACTTTATTCACAAAACTAATGAACAAAAGAACAAAAAGAGCTAACTAAATGTATATAATTAGAATAAAAGAATATATATTATTTGTGGGTGTGTGAAAGAAAGTGTGTGTCTTTATTCTGCAACATGTGATTGAACATGTTGTTAAATGTGGTCACTGAAACAAAAGAGTGTGCCTGGTGGGAACTTTGAATTTCCTCACCATGTGGCAGAGGTAGTAAAAGTACAGACATTCTGTTCTTAAGTATAAATACAGATATTTGTATTAAAAATACTCTGGTAAAAGTTGAAACACTGATTCAACTTCTTTACTCAAGTAAATGTGATAACGTACAGGCTCTGAAATGTACTCAAAGTTAAACATAGCTCTTTGAAGGACATTATAATAAATGGACAAAGTTTGAACACCGTTATGTAGAACATGAGCAGAGAAAAAAAAGATAATACATTTTTTACAAAAATATATAGAGGGGGACTCTGCCTCAACACATAAACAGAAAAAAACTGTACAGTCAGGGGTTAAAGTGAGATTCAACAGGTCGGGGAACCCTAAGATTGGCTGTAGTGATTCAGCGTGTGGAAACAAATCACTGCTGCTCTGAGGTTTACTGCTCGTTGTGGATTTACACAACTGAATTCAACAAGATGTAACCCATTATTTCATGAGCTATCTTGGTTGATTTCCACCCCCTACACTGGCAGTATACTGTTTATATTGTCTTTATACTAGACAGTATAGAGCTGGTATAAGGGTGGAATTCAGTTAATCACTCTAAGCATCATCAGCTTAAATTCAAACTCATCTTTGCTACACTTGATCTAACCGGTGACCATGAACAGCACAGCCACAGTGCACCAGTCCAACATAGTGTTTTAATGTAAACTGAAACTGCTGAGTATTTTTATGAAACCTTTGAATTACATAAAGTTAGTACATCTCAGTTTATGTTGCAGGAAGTTTCACAATATGAAAATGCACTTCACATCATATACAGACTCAATATATATCAATATAGAGTTAAAAAATGAGGACATTACATGTAAGTTTTAAATTTGTAGTTTAATTCCGCTGAGCAGTATGTACCTTTAAATATAACCTTTCCTCTCTTGTCCTGTCTTTCTTACAACTTTCTCCATTTCTGAGCAAAGTTATCTCACACTTTTTTCTCTCCCTTGGAAATACAGCAGCTGTGCTTTTAGGTAGCAGACACACTATGTGACAAATGATGCATAAATTATTTGTTTTTTGCTCCTTCACATGTTTGTATCCAATAAGCCCTGGTGATTGATACACCAATAGGATTGCCTTTTATCTATTATTATTATTCCCCCCATCTGGGCACAAATTGGTCTGATGTTTGATGTGAAATAAAAACTCCCCTGACATCTGTTAAACCTAAAGTAATGAGCCAATTTTAAGAATGGAAAGAGTAGAAGTATAGATATTTGTGTAAAGATGTAAGGGGAAAAATTTAAATGGTAAAAGGATGATAAAAGGTGTCACATTACAGATACAGAATGTGAACCTTCACCTCTTAGAGTGGAGGTTAGGTTTACAGCACACAAATTAATCTGTGACCTTACTCATGGTTCCTACAGCATGTTATTATTATTTATTTGCAAAAATCCATCCATCCATCCATCCATCCATTTTCTTCCGCTTATCCGGGGCCGGGTCGCGGGGGCAGAAGCCTAAGCAGAGAAGCCCAGGCTTCCCTCTCCCCAGCCACCTCCTCCAGCTCATCCGGAGGGACCCCAAGGCGTTCCCAGGCCAGCCGAGATACATAATCTCTCCAGCGTGTCCTGGGTCTACCACGGGGCCTCTTCCCGGTGGGACATGCCCGGAATACCTCACCCAGGAGGCGGCCAGGAGGCATCCTAATCAGATGCCCGAGCCACCTCAACTGGCTCCTTTCGATGTGGAGGAGCAGCGGCTCTACTCTGAGCCCCTCCCGGATGGCCGCACTCCTCACCTTATCTCTAAGGGAGAGGCCAGCCACCCTTCGAAGGAAACTCATTTCTGCCGCTTGTATTCGCGATCTTATTCTTTCGGTCACTACCCAAAGCTCGTGACCATAGGTGAGGTTAGGAACGTAGATCGACCGGTAAATCGAGAGCTTCGCTTTTACGCTAAGCTCCCTCTTCACCACGACGGACCGGTGCAGCGTCCGCATCACTGCAGAAGCAGCCCCGATCCGCTTGTCGATCTCCCGTTCCCTTCTCCCATCACTCGTGAACAAGACCCCGAGATACTTAAACTCCTCCACTTGAGGCAAGAACTCGTTCCTGAGCCGGAGATGGCACTCCACCCTTTTCCGGCTGAGGACCATGGCCTCAGACTTAGAGGTGCTGATTCTCATGCCAGCCGCTTCACACTCGGCTGCGAACCGTTCCACTGCGAGCTGGAGGCCCCCCCCTGATGAAGCCAACAGGACCGCATCATCTGCAAAAAGCAGAGATGAGACTCTGAGGCCACCAAGGAAGAAGCCTTCCGCCACCTGGCTACGCCTAGAAATTCTGTCCATAAAAATTATGAACAGAATCGGTGACAAAGGGCAGCCCTGACGGAGTCCAACACCCACAGGAAACAAAATTTGCAGAAATATCAGTATTAAATGTGACTGTAAAAGAATTCTTTCTGTGTATGTTTCTGAAGAAATCTGAAGAAATCGAAGAGAATGATAAGGTTACTCAATATGAGAAAACAAAGTGGAGCTTTACTGATGCTTTATTAAAGTGCCAAATAGTAAGTTTTCTCTGCAATATTTCTGACTTGTAAATCAATTGTAACAGCATATTCTATAGTAATTTAAAAAATAACAGCTCTTAGAAAACTTTGCCATGTATTTATATCAGAGGTTTGTTTTAAGCACAATCTTAATTCTTCCCTTGTGGACAGCTCAGCAATGTTTTAAAAACAGAAAATGCATCATTTCAATGCAAGACTCTTAGCAACTCTTACAAAAACACCTTTATGTTACTTTATTGTAAAGCTTCAGGAGGGAAAAAACTGGAAGGGAAGGAGAAAATTACAATATCAAGCTGAACTGTTAGCGTGTTGACCAAATGTCAAACTATAAATATCCATCTGTTTGGCTGCCACAGCAAATAGGAGTGGTCCAAACAGAAAATGGTTGATGTTTCAGCATTCAAGAGTCTGACAGCTGCACATAACAACAACATGCAAATACACACTCTCAGAAATGTCGATATGCACTTCTGGTTGTTAGAAGTTGAATCTGAATGACTTTCATGGTGTCTTCAATCAATTTTGAGAAGTAATTTTATGTTTTTGCCATCAGGGCCCCTTGACTTTGGAATAACCTACTAGAAGAGTAACTCTTGCAAATTCTGTGATGTTTTTAAAATCACTATTAAAAAAACACATTTTTGCAAACTTGCTTTTATGTGATGTAATATTTTATGGAATATTTTCCTATATCTTAAGTTCTCCTTAATTTTATTCTGTTCTATTTGTGGCCATAATGTATGGCTATCTGTTGAATTCAGTATTCTACATTCTACAATTTCTATTTATTATGTGTTCTTATTTTTTGGTCTATTGTTTTACAACATTTTATCTCACATTGCACTACTAAATGATTGATGTGTCAAACACAATTCTATTTTTATATGATGTATAAAAATGACAAATAAAAGGAATATGAATCTAAATCTGAATCAGCACATGTGGGGAACACCGTGGCATTCCCAGACCTGCTGAGACGTAATCTCTCCAGAGTGTCCTGGGCTTTTCCAGGGGCTTCCGCCTCGTAGGACATGCCTGGAACACCACTCACAGGAGGTGCCCAGGAAGCATCCTAATCAGATGCCCGAACCAAGTTTACATAACTTGTCTAATGTATATGCACACTGAATGCATTGTGTTTTGGCAAATAATTTGTCCTCAAAAAAACGCACAGTGAAACAAATGAAGCTGACATTAAGTGAAGATGAGCTGGTCCTGATGTTTCTAAACAAGAAAAGGAAGAAACAGAGATTCTAGGTTAATCCAACTCTCATGGGAAGGCAGCAGGGACAATTTCATGGTTTGTTCCAGGAGCTGAAGCTGGATCATGACCACTTTCACACATAATTCAGGATGTCAGGGAGGCAGTTTGCGCTCTTATTGGCAGAGTTGGGACCATGTCTGAGGAAGCAGAGAAATAATTTCATAGCGTCAATTGACATGGAGCAGCGTCTAGTTGTGCGTATGAGGTAAAATAAATATAAATAAAGAAAATAGTATTATTTTACTATTTATATATCATTGTATAAGCTATGATCACACTTGTTGCCAAATGCAGTAGTCTGATTGATCAGGTGTGTTCTTTTGCATGCAAAAATTGGAAAAATCTCATTTGATACAAAAAAAAAAAAAAAATACTGTAAATTTGTCTTGTGAAATTACGTGGTTGATGTCAATGACCCCCATTAAGAATAGGTGAGTCCGAAAAATATTTTTAACACACAAAACATTCTCATGATTTTATCCATCCAGTGTGTAAAGGCCTTACGGCTGATCCCAGACACCCTTCAGAGCAAGTGCATTTCCACTGCTTGTTTCCTCAATCTCATTCCTTCAGTCATTACCCAGAGTTCATGTCCATATATGAGAGTCGGGATGTAGACTGACCAGCAAGTCAACAGCTTTTACCCTCAGCTTTCTCTCCAGTATAGTGTCCACATCACTGCAGACACTACGCCAATCTGTCAATTTCCCAATCCCCTCCCCTCTTACTTGTGAATTGAAGTGAATTGAACTGAACTGAACTGAATTGAATTGAATTGAATTGAATTGAACTGAATTGAATTGAATTGAATTGAATTGACACTACACACTCGACTGCAAACCACTCCAGTGCCAACTGGAAACCACCAACTGATGAAGCCAACAGGACCATCAACAAAAAGCTGAGATGAGATTCTGAGGCCACCATGGTGAAAACCTTCTGCCACTTGGCTCCACCTAGATATTCTGTCTATAAAAATTATGAACAGAAACAAAGGGCACCCCTGGTACACTTTCATCTTATTACCAGCAATACAGACTAAGCTCTCATGAATGTCTTGAAACAACAAACCAGACACCCCACATTGTAGTGAGGATGTGCATGGATTTTCTCCCATTTTTGAAAGACACCCCATACTCCCCAAGCACCTCCGACAGGATTTGCTGAGGGGCACAGTCAAATGCCTTCTTCAAGTCCACAAAGCACAAAGTAGACTGGTTAGGCAGACTCTCACACAGACATTCAAATATCCTTGAGAGGATAATAAGCTGGCCCAGCGTTCCGCAGCCAGGATGAAAACCACATTGTTACTTCTGAATCTCAAGTTCAACTAATGGACAGATTCTCCTCTCCAACACCCTGTCATAGGCCTTCTCGGAGAAAGCTGAGGATTGTGATCCACCTATAATTGGAGCGCACCCTCTGGTTACCCTTCTTAAAGATGGGAACCACCACTGCAGTCCAGAGGTGGGAAGTAACGAAGTACAAATACTTCGTTACTGTACTTAAGTAGATTTTTCAGGTATCTGTACTTTACTTAAGTATTTATTTTTCTGACTACTTTTTACTTTTACTCCCTACATTTTTACACAGGTATCTGTACTTTCTACTTCTTACATTTTCAAACAGACTTGTTACTTTTTAACATGTCAGAGAGAAGTTTGCATTTCCGGTCAGTGCGCCGTCAAACATCAAACGATCTGAGCCTAAACGGAGGAATAATAACACGTAAGAGACAATCGTACTCTGTATCCTCCATCACCGGGGCTTATCTCATACAAAGGGATTAAATACGCAAACCCATATAATTAATGTATCATTTATAGTGCTATAATCGGGCCAGACACATAAACAGCTTAGCAAGCGCTACTGAAGAGGAGCGAGCATGAAGGGAGTAACGTGTGGCAGGTAAATGCAACGTTTCTAAATGCTCAACAAATATCAGCAAACACAAAGTGTGTGCAGTTTGTCACACAGTGTGTCTGCGAGCTAAAAGAAGAGCTGCTGTATTTCAGGGAGAGCAAAGAGAGAGAAGTTCACTCAGAGATGGAGAAAGAGGACAGGAGAGGAAGAAGAGAGGTCAGAATTAAAGATAAGGACTGGAAAACAAACTGAAGTACGCTGACTTTGTGTAATTCAAAGATTCTATGAAAATACTGCAGTTTAGTACGTAATAAACGGGTTAGCTTGTTGTACTGTATTTACAGTAAAGCTCTGTGTTGGTGCACAGAGGCTGTGTTCATGGTCAGAGTTACAGGTTACATCAGTGCAGCAGAGATGAGTTTGAATCAAAGCTGCTGATGCTGAGATTCAATCACTGAATCCAACATTTCTACAGCCTGTATGCTGTCAGTGTAGGGGATGGAGATCAGCTCAGATAGCTGTGAAATACTGGGTTACATCTTTGTGAGTTCAGTTCATCCACACAGAGCAGTAAACCTCAGAGCAGCAGCAGCAGGTCAGCTGATCACAGCCTGCACACCAACATCATTTACTGGAGCTCACAATAGAAAGCTGTGGTTCTTCTCCCCATGCAGAGCCACTACAGCTGATCTTAGGGTTCCTCCACCTTCTGAATCCCACTGTAACCCCTGAGTATCCTCATGTTGGTTTTTAGGTGGAGGCACAGTCACCCTCTACTATGGAGGACACAGAGAACAGAGCTGTGTTTAAATTCCCTTTCACAGTTTATGTCCTACATAACAGATTCAAGCTGAGTGCATTCATTAGGATTAAAATTTAGATTGGAATAACGTTTGTATTCTCGTGTAATATTATTTTATATTATTACAATAATATATAATGAGGTTCGGTTAGTTTTACACAAAAATAGCAGGTAGAAACATCCTCCAAAGAACTACTTTTACTTTCTTACTTTGAGTACATTTCAGAGCCTGTACTTTTTTACTTTTACTTAAGTAGAGAAGTTGAACCAGTACATTGACTTTTACTAAAGTATTTTTTAACATAAGTACTTGTACTTCTACTTAAGTACAGAATGTCAGTACTTTTGCCACCTCTGCTGCAGTCTGCCAATCCAGAGGCATCTGCCCAGATCTCCACACGGTCCGTTCAGGCTCAGAGTTGGCAGCCTCCCTCAGAATGCTGTTGAAGTTGTGCTGGTGGTTGGAATTGAAGATCTCATGGACTGGGCCTCTGCCTAACACTCCCAGCACATATTCACTATGCGTTTGAGCATGCCAGGCCTGTCCAGAATCCTCCCTCACCACCTGATCAAACTCACCACCAGGTGGGGATCACTTGACAACTCAGTTCCTCTACAATTATAAAATTGATCATCAACCTAGGGTGTTGTGATGCCATATGCATTATGAACTTCCTTATGTTTGAACATGCTATTCATTATCCACTCAGGTTCAGATCAGGCAGGCCATTCCTCAAGACCCCCTCCCCCAGGTTTTGCTGTTGCTGTGCACATTCAGCCCAAGCTGTGTTTTGAGGTGAGACTGACTATATCTAGCCAGTATGTCTCAACCTCACACACCAAATCAGGTTCCTTCCACACCATAGAGGGGACACGCCTTGTCCCAGTAGCCAGCCTCAGCAGCTGGGGATAGGTCCACCAGGGCCTCTGCCCTTGACTGCTGCCTGACCCTTAAGATGACTCCTCCAGGTGGGGAGCCTACAGGAGGGTAGACCCATTTCACCTCTTTGGCCTGGGCTATCATTATTATTATTATTATTATTGTTTAAAGGGACATTCACCAGTTTTTGATAATGAAATTTACATCTTTTCTTGAATCACACTAAAGACCACTGATGTGTCTCTTCTTGCATAATTACACAGTTCTTTACACAAAAGAGAAGATAAGATTACCATTCTTAACCACAATATGTGCATATGACACCTCATATATACCAGTCTCATATGCACAATATG
This sequence comes from Archocentrus centrarchus, assembly GCF_007364275.1. NCBI lineage: Eukaryota > Metazoa > Chordata > Actinopteri > Cichliformes > Cichlidae > Archocentrus > Archocentrus centrarchus. The sequence continues at coordinate 1,152,074 of NW_022060258.1, forward strand.
TGCATATGAGACTGGTATATGTGAGGTGTCATCAAAAAGCTCGCTGTTCATCGGCCAATCTCCCATGGAGTTTTTTGTTCTCCTCAAGGCAATCTTTGCTTGCCAATCCTACAGTCAAGTTGAAAGATTGTCATTGTGACATAATGAAGAAGATTAAGTGTGCACTGTCAGGGCTTTCAAATTGTTTTGGAGTAGCAGGGGGGAATGCCAAAGTAGCAGGCGCCTTATGACCAAGACCGAAGCCATGACAGCAGCAGATGATATGAACAGTCACATGGCAGTCACATGACAGTCTTGAACCAATCAAATGGATCAGATTGAAAGAACGTAAATATTGCCACCTGTGTCCTCATGGCGCTGGAAATGGAGACGGCAACCAGCGCAAACATTTTTTTTTAGGAAAATTAAAAAGTAGACTGCGCAGAGTGGTGGAGTAGGTGGAAAATGCGCCTGCCGCCGGCAAAATTTGAAAGCCCTGCACTGTAAGGGGAGAGAACCACGCTCAAAAGGGTTTAGAGGTGCAAGAGAACATGATCTCGAAAAGTAGATTGGCCAATAAAAATCAAGTAGAGTCTTTAACATCTTTTACTAGTCATGGAGAGATGAAGCTTCATGAGCCAGTGGAGTTTTCCATCCAATTAGTGAACTCATGGCCCGAAGTTTCATGGCACTTCATTTGCTCTCCTGCGCCATCAAGTGGACAAAAAATGTAAAACAGGCAGAGTGATTACAATCACACTGTGGCTTTGGTTTGTGAAGCTTTGAACAGAATACATGATGTTTGTGTTACCAGCACCAGTACAGAACTTATTAATATGGCAGGTGTCTTTATGACACAATGGTGGGGTCAAAAGGGAAAGTGGAAACAAATTGGGGAGATTGGGGTTGTGATGCAAATGTTATTGTGATTGTGTTACTTAATTATTAATTAATTAGTTTTTTACTATGCGCATATGTTATTATGAGAGATCCTTCAGATCGTTCCACTTTTTTGCTGTTCCATCACAAAAAAAATAAATAAATTAAGCTCAAATAAACTGCAAGCATACTTGTAATAAAGTCCCAGATCCACAAACTGAGTGGGGGATCCCTTGGGTTTGGCTACCTGTTGTGGCCACTGACCTTTGGCCTCTTTTTGAAAGAGAACTGCTCTCCTTTTCTCTCTCTCCTCCAGGTCCTTCCATTCTAATGGCATTGCAGTCATTTGGGAGGCTGCATAGAAGGCTCTAGCTGCCATTACTCCCTGCTGTTAGGCCACTGAGCTTTAACAAGTGTGGTTGCTGGACCAAGGCTGTTTGTACTGACAGTGTTTATGACTGACAGTAGAAAAACATTGGTATTTGTGTTGTTGGCTCTGCTGTGATTTCCTTTTTTTTTTTTGTTAGTGGTAGGGGTTCTCTGAGATTTTGGTTTGTTACCTTGTTTCTCCTGTTTTGTGGCCAGCCAGGGAGTTTAGGTATTGTCTTTTGTTTTAACCCCAAAGATTAGCACTATTTTTAATTCTAGAAAGTGGGGGTGGGGTGGGGTGGGGTTGTTTGTTATTTTAGCCTTGGAGACCCTGAAGTCTGATGTGCTTACTCAGTTTGTTCTCGTTTCTTATTTTGCTTTGTTTGCTTTGATTTGGATAATGTGGGTTGGTTTGTAAATATTAAGATTGGTCTTGGTCTCGAGACCGCTTTTTGATGGTCTTGTCATGGACTTGGACATTGCGGACTCGGGATTTTATTTCAAGACCAGTCAAGACCACAGCTCTGGAAATATCACTAAATTGCCAGAATATTGTCAAATTTATTTGTTAACATCTTTGCATTTATTAGATGCAAATCATACTAATTCAAATCTAACAAAGATTGCGCGACTCCGGCCTCTGCCAGGAGTGCAGCCCCGCAGACTCTGCCCTGGCTAGGTCGCTGCTATTATCGCTGCTTACACCTGTATCATTTCACCGCAGTTTGCAATCTACCACAGAGCAGTTTCATTCACAATGTGCAAGTTTGATCTCACTAGGGTCATGTGTGTGCTGCATAAATCGAAATAACAACTGGCATGAACACGAGGAGAGGCAAAATGAAGATCAAAGGAAAATTTCAGGCTTCCTACTCAACAAAAAAATCCCAGCATGAAAGGTAAATACCAACCTTCATGTATTTTCATGCACAAACTGAAAATTTAATGCAAATTATAGGGCTGCAATAATTCTTGAAGTAACTAAATTCAATTATTTAAAATCCTCAACACAAATTTATTGATTTGCTGTTTCATTTCTACTCAGGTGTCTCTGTGTAAGCGGAGCATTTCCTCTACATTAATTCTCCATAGCTGCAACTGATTTCTGTCATTTGGAAAAATTACCCTTTAACACGAGTGGATCATCACTGACATGTTTTTCCACGCCCCCACTTCTCTGTGCTGTGAGCGTGCATGTTTGAATGTGCGCGCACGTGGGTTGTGCAGAAGATGTCAGCTGTTATTTTTTCTTTACGTCAGCTGTAGCCACCAGAACAGATCTATACCCACAGTTTACTGCCCCCAGTTTTTCAACAAAAACACAGCAGCACCTGTTTATGTGCAGTCTACTAAACACATGCAGCAAGCGCAAAGAGGCGGAGTCGTTACTGAGACAGTGAGCTCAGGTGGAGTGAAAGGAGCTCCTGTTCCTGTAACAACCTTAAAACCTTTACTGGGAAACAGCTGGAGGTCCTTCATCAACCACCTGATCAGCAACATGAAGAACAGAGAACTTTGTAGCTGCTCCATCCACCCTGTTTGTTTCACACAGAGAAACATCAGCAGTACGGAAGTTAAAATATACTAATGAATTGTTAAAATGAAATATTATTTCTTATCCAATTACTATATTATTGACAGAGTAATCAATTTAATACTTGATTACTAAAATAACTGATAGTTGCAGCCCTACTTGTATTCAGAAAGCCATAGTCAAACATTAGTTTTCAGCACCAGTAGAACTATGAGAGGCCTTCAAGAATAAAAAAAAACTACAGTTCCCAACAAGATGATGTCACTTCCTGTAGTTGCAATAAGAACGAGATAGTTAATGCTCACAACATGGTGGCTGATATTCAAATGTAGGAAATGCTTTTAGCAGCTGATCGTTCAAAAATCTGTATTATGTTTTTGTTGTGCATGCTTTTTATGTGATTTCTGCAAATACAGTGGAAGGAAACGGCACTCTGGGACACATTAAGTGCATGATATATAAATGTAACTTTTCTGGATTATATGCAAAAATTATCACTCTATCAATCTAATAAGTCTTGATTTAGAGTTCTGCATTGGTCCATTGTACATAACTGAAAATCCTCTCTGAATGAAAACCTGACATGCACCTCGGGAAGTGTAACTACATGTCCAAAAAAATTGATTACTGACTAGGCTTCAGAAGTGCTTTCCAGTTACATCTTAGGCCCCATCACTCAATTAACAAGTTGGAGTGGCATTTAGCGGTTAGCATTAGCTTACTAATTAGCGTTAGCGCTGGGCTGAGAAATATTTCTTGCTAGAACCCTGAAGTTACCATGGCCACCACCAATGTTAATGGCAGAGAAGTAAGTTGTTTCTCCACCATTAGTACATCAAGCTAGTGGTGGGCAGATAGATCCTAATATTGATAAAATTGACACCAACGTTGGTATTGGCATTGATCAATATCAGTGTGATGAGATTGATACTTTGGCTTCAGTTTCTCTCCTGTATGCAGTGCTGCGGTTTTATCAAAGATGCGAGCTGATTGTCTAAGTGTCACTCCTGTCACAGCACAGAGCAGGCACACTTTGCTTCTCCCCTCCCCTGTTTTGTTATAGTGTCATGTGACACATAATATATTTTATTTGGGAAAAAAATGGAATTTACTATGAAATATTTAAAGCAAATTTAAATTTGTACAACTTGTTTACTTAAGATCAATTTGAGAAGTAATTCTGATCATGTTTCACATTTTGTTGGGTCATGTAGTGTCAGGCACTGATCTTGGTCTTGTCTCGGTCTCGATACACTCTGGTCTTGGTCTTGGGTTAGGTGGTATTGACTACAACGCTGGTAAATAGCTATTTGTAAATAACTGTAAATAAACATTTTAAGTGTGTGCAAGATCCCATTTCTGGTCATTGCGAGGCTTCAAATGTCATCAACACAATCCTTGACACAGAAAGATACATCACTATCTTTTACTGTAACTACCTCAGCAAAATGGCAACTCTGCTTTTTAAGTTAAAGATTGTGTTTGTTTTACAAACTGAGTTTAGCCAGTTTCTAATGGCTTACAGACCTTTACCTTTATTTACACCAATATGAATGACAATTAGCAGATGGTCCTCTAGAGAGGCAACTGAATCAGTTGTCTTTTTTCAAGTTCTCTATACTACCATGACTTAGATGACTGAGAAATTATGCAGACTTAACAGATGGTTTATTCCCTGGAATGAAGAGGTTTTCCAAATGATGCTTACCTCCACAGGGTAACGCTGGCTGTTGATACTATGTTCAGAGCCCACAGATCCATTGCTTGGCCCCCAGTGAAACTCCACTTTTTCTGCCTTAAACCTCCCTGGTAGACCTGCTCCCCGAACAAAGTAATCATCTTTCAACATAATGGCCACTGGAAGAAATACAGAAAATCAGAGAAAAACTGACAATGAAAAAAGTGAACTTTCATACATTACTAATCATATTTTTCAGCATACATAGCAATCAGTTCTCACAAAGAAACAGAAAATTTATGTCTGTTGTTGACATGAAGATAAATTTCAAAGATTGCTTGAAACACCATCAAAATTTGTTAAAGGACACATGCTCAGCATGAAACCTCTTTAAGGTGTAAGAAGACACAAACTAAAAGATACTAAGTATTCTAAGACATGTTAAGGGAAGGACTGTGTTTATACTTCAGATTCAAGATGAATAAATGCTCACTAAAGATAATTTCTGTCATTTTCCAGAAGTTCTCATATGAGAGGCTAATTTGCGGGGCAGGAACATTCTCTTAAGTTGCTGATAGTTGACCTTGCAGGGTTCTTTGTTGTTCTATTGCATCTTGCTGAGATGTAGAGAATTAAGACTTGCTCTTATTTTAACTTTTACAAATGGGTCTGAAAGAATTCCTACATTCCACTGAACAGTTTAGCACCTCCTTCCATGACTTTATCAGACTTTAGTCATGTTTATAGAGGCAGCGCTCAAATGAAGTGTTTCATCATTTTAGGACTTGACTAAGACTTATGAGTCATGAAATATCACCAAAATCACATTTAGAAGCCAACTTTACATACCCCATTCTTAAAAAGCTCTACTAGCACCCCTTAACCAGAATTGTTTGACAGACTCAGATCTTTTTAGCGTACAATTTGAAAGTCCTACAGGGTCAGTGTCACTACTGGTAGCATGAGGTGATACCTGGACCCTTCAGAGGTTGCAGAAGTAGTCCAACTCATCGAGGATAGCACATCATACTTGTCATTACCAGAAGGTTTGTTGTGTCTCCCAGCAAAGTCTCAAGAGCATAGAAGAGATTCCGTGAGACAGGCAGTTACTGTAGGAGAGTTGGACAGGGCTGTAGAAGGTCCTTAACCCATCAGCAGGACTGACATCTGCTCCTTTGTGTAAGGAGGAACAGGATGAGCACTGCCAAAGTCCTACAAAATGACCTCCAGCAGGCCACTGGTGTGAATGTCTCTGATCAAACAATAAAAAACAGACTTCAGCAGGTTCACCCTGAGTACATCTGACAGACATGAAAGGTTCAGCATGACCAGTTTGGTGGTGAGTCAGTGATGATCTGGGGAGGCATATCCAAAGAGGGATGAAGTCCTCTATATGCTAGGCAACGACCCCTTGACTGCCATTACATATTGGGATGAAATCCTTGGACTCATTGTCAGAACCTACACTGGGTCTGTGGGTCCTGGGTTCCCCCGATGCATGGCAATGCCTGGCCTGATGTGGTATGCAGGCAGTTCCTGAAGGAGGAACAACCTGCTATCACTGACTGGCCCCCACACTCACCTGAACTAAATCCAATAGAACACCTCTGGGATATTACGTCTGGGTCCATTCAATGGTGCCAGGTTGCACCTGAGACTGTCCAGGAGCTCAGTCATGCCCTGGTCCAGATCTGGGACAAGATCCCCAGGACACCAGCCATCATCTCATCAGGAGCATGCCCCAACATTGTCAGTCATACATACAAGTATGTGGGGGCCATACAAACTACTGAGTACCATTTTGAGTTGCTGCAATGACATTTTGAGAAAATGGACTAGCCTACTTAATATTTTTTTTTTCACTTTGCTTTTCAGAATGTCTTTGAATTCAGCCCAGTGTAGATTTATAATTTTTATTTCCATTAAATGATGTGGGATCCTTTCATTTAGTTCACATCCAGATATCCATGTTTTTTTTTCTTTTTTTTTTTTTTTTTATTGAGATCTGATGTGTTTTCAATTTTTCAATTGTATATATATATATATATATACATATATATACATCCATCCATCCATCCATCCATTCACTTCCGCTTATCCTGGTCAGGGTCGCGGGGATATATATACATATATATATATATACATATATATATATATACATATATATATATATATATATATATATATATATATATATATATATATATATATATATATATATATATATATATATATATATATATATATATATATGATCTTCAGCCTAATATATTCAATTTCAGTTTCAGACTACATTAAAACTTAAAAACATGAGTTTATCTTGAGAAATGTTTGAGTTGATTTGTGGTTGGATTTGTGTTGCGCCTTATGGACTTTTTATTCAGCCTAAAAATTTGGCTCATCTTTTGTTCAACTCATTCTGCCTCCCCAGGTCTGCATTTTGGGTCCTTATTCACTAACAGTTGACAGAAAGTCAAATTAAAGACTTTTAGAAATATGACATATTACACCAAAATGCAGAAATAGTGTATGAAAAATTAAGTACACTATTTTTAGGTTCATCAGTCCACAGTGAAAAATATTAACTTGAAAACACTGAAGATAGTTGCCAGTTAAAAGTTAACTGGCACAGTATCATGATCCTGCCTTGTTTGTTGTTGTTTTGGAAGTGCTTTTTCCTCTCACTCCAGGGATAGAGTAGGGCTAGTGGTCTTCTCTCTGGGGCATGAATTCTCTTTGCAGTCTGACACACCTGAGACTAGTCTGGTTACAATTACTCCTGCCATTCAAGGGCCAGTTCAAGCGTTCTGTCTTTGTTCGAGTTTCAGCTACCCCTCGCAGTAACTACTCTCCAGCCTACTTCGTGTTTTGAGACCCTTTCTGCACTTAATCTGTGTGTTCTTTGTGTACAGCTCACTTCACCTGCTACGGGAAATCACTTTTTCACCTAACTTACCTGCAGCGATTGGACTGGCCTCCTCCCAGCTCATCTCAATAACTTACTGCCTTCAAACCCTGACCCTGCCCTCCTGGAAACCACAAACCCATCAACAACAAACAATCCCCCCAAGGACTGTTTCACTGCCAATGCCAAGTAAGCTGCTCAGTTTTCTACATTAGATTTTGTTTTCTTATTCCTCTTGGATTCACCTTGCCCTCTGGATTAGAAACTAACTACCCTTTCCTCTGTCTTAGGACCTAACCTGCGTTACCTATCTCCAGTGCTCTTTCTCCTGTGACCTACCATTGCTGCTAATGGATGACTTCCTTAGGATATTGTTTTGGGTAGATTCCTGCTTAAAAGTTGACTGCCTTGATGTTCATAATGTTTCTGTAAAAAATTTTCTAGGAAAACCACAAACATGTTGTTATGTCCCCTGAGTCTAGAGGGCGAGGGAGCAACATATGATCAAGAAAATAAACAAGGAAAACAAAGCTGTCAATATAATAAATACTGTTTATTTACAAGAAAAGGCTAAAAACGAGTCAGAACACAAAACAGTCTCCAAACGGGAGACGCCACCTGTCCTGCCAGGGGGTTACCACTAAATGAAATGGTCAAACACAGCACAAACCCTACAGCCAAAACCCACTCCTCCGGACTCTTGGAGCACATCTGTTGTCGGCCAACAGACAATACACCCTCCACAATGGGAGTAAATCATTGTCCACACAAGCACCACTGCTTGAACTGGCCTTGCAACACTCTCTCTTCCTTTTCGCCATCTTCTCTCCGATGCTTTATATCAGGTGTCCTTAATTAGGATTGGACTCACCTGGGGAGTAGCCCCGGCTGTGGAGAGAGAGACAGAGAGAGAGAATGCCCTGGTCCAGATCTGGGACCCACAGAACACTAACATTATAGCACGCAGCCATAACACAACCACCCACAAGAATGAATACCACATAGGCAGGTCTACACACAAAGAGTCAGCAGTGGAATGAATACCTGACTTGGTATTTATTAAACTTCTGAGAAAAATAGCAGACAGGATGGCTGTTTCCTCGGGCAGTGGAGTCAAATAGATTGGAGAAATCTGGGGCGGTAAGAACAGGAGAGCTAGAGAGGAGAGCTTAACGTACTCTATAAGCATGCTGGCAACGCACATCAGGGTCAGCAATAATTGATTTCCAGTTTTTGTCTTTGGTAGCGGTCCAACAAAGTCAACTGTTACATGTTTGACCGGTTCCCCAATAACAGGGATGGGGGTGGAGTGGGCCAGGAGGAACCACCTGATTTGGTTTGCCTGTAACCTGGCAAACGTTACAGGGTCGACAGAAATGCATGTACATTTTTTATGATTCCCAGGTGCCCCGACCATGGGTGATAATGTGCTAGCATCAACACATGATGATGTAACACAAAAGGCACGACCACTTGATATACTGTTTTCCAGTTACCATCCCTGTTTCCACTCGCGTCAGTAACTATAACCTCTCCCTGAGGAGTGATCCACTTTCTCATTAGAACTCCATCTTTTATTAGGTAAGAGGGCGAGCAGGCTTTCTTTTTATTTGGGTCAGTTACAGTTGCAAAGCACTTGGTTAAATCAGTGTTGGACTTCTGGGCACTAATGAATGCCTCATGCATCACAGACAATCCTGGGGACAGCACGTATGACAAACTCTCCCATTCGGAGAGCCTAGGCTTCAGAGTGCTGGCACTCTCACCAACCCCGTCACTCAAGCCACCCTCTCCAGCAGACTCGGCCGCCAGCCAGGAGTTTGTTATTCAGCATCCTGTGTTAGTTTGCATGATTGGGGTGATTGGGCTCGAGTGAGAACATTAGTAGGAAACACAGATGGATGACTGTTAGACAGCTCATCTAGCCCTGACACTGGTGTGTTTATTACATCAGGGACCGGGTGTACCTTCCCTCCCGCTATGTCATTCCCCATGATAAAGTCCACACCCTTTATCGGAAAAGACGATCGGACAGCTACATCAAACCAACCACTGACTAGTTTGGAAGTTATCCACACATGATGCAGGGACGTATCCCATCTCTACGCCTTGCAGCAGTGTGCTAACCTGACAAGAGAAAGCCTCATTAATAGGAGACCGAGACCCACCCGTGTCTCTCAGCATTCTAACAGGACGTTCATCCGCTGGTTTCCCCGTTAGTGACACTGTCCTTTTAAAGCGGAAGTGCTCAAAACATGGTTCTGTTTCCTTTATCTGACTAGTATCTGGCCTCTGGGGTGAAACAGTTTTAATTAACCCTACTCCCTGTGGATTATGTACCCTTTGCTGTCTCTGTTACAAAGCCAGACAGTCAGCCACCTATATGACCAGGTTTGTGACAGTAGAAACAAAGCTTTTCAGTCTTTACACTGGGTGCAGGGAGTGGAGCTTTAACACTTTCACTACCTCAGGGGGTAGGTGGAAGAGGAGCATCCTCATTAGCGAAAACAGTTTTACGGGTCAATGTGTACTCATCTGAAAGTAACGCAGCCTGTTTTAATGTAGACACCTTCTGTTTTAATAAACAGATATCTGGTCCGGCACACAGTTCTTGAACTCCTCTAGCAGTAGCAACTCCCACAGAGAGGCCATGTCCTCTGCCTTCCATGCAGCACGCCAGCGATCAAACAACAATTCTTTTTCTCAGGCAAAGTCAGCAAACATCTGTCCGGACACTTTACAGAGAAGTGTTTTCTGTAGACTTCAGGCACTAATTCGTACACTGTCAATATAGCGTTTTTCACTTCATCATAGCTCAGGCTGTCCTCGATAGAAAGAGAAGCACACGCTTCCTGGGCCTTTCCTGACAGTCTACACTGCAAGAGAACAGCAGTCACTATATGCTCAAATGCCCCCAAAGTTGTGAGTGAGAGCTGTCACATCCTCTTCCAGCCACAGTGAGGCTCTGCAGCTCCAACTCCCGCATCCTGAGTGCAGTGTTGGCCTCCAGCTTCTTTAATTCCAGCTCCCTTCTAAGCCGAAACTCACGTTCCTCTTTTTCCTTTTCCATGCTTAGGCGAGCCATTCGCAATTTTACTCAGGTGCTTAATCGTGTTCCAGCTGAGGACCCAGCAGAGTCAGGATCAAACCATGGCAAGGTGACTGGCTTTTCCTCCCTTCCGCCACCCCACTGAGCAGGCGTGGCAGCCAAGGGCGCCTCCAGAAGCGACTCAGCCTCTGCTGGTGCATCGAGTACTCCCTCACTTATTAAGTGATCAATAAGTGCTTCTTGCAATGAGAACTTTATAATGTTTTGCGAGTGCCAGCAAATTAGCTTTCTTACAGCCCTCCAACTTCTCTAGGCTAGGAGCAGCAGCAAAACCATCCAGGTCAAACACCATACTGACGCACATACAAAAAGCTACACCCAATGCTACAAACAATAGCCACCTGAGACCCCACACCCGACTTTCCCAGACCTGCCTAATCCATACCCTGCCTGGCTATCTTCTGAGGTGTACCGAGCTCAGAGGGCTGTAAAGGCGAAAACGGAGAGGGCAACCCCTCTGGACCACCTACCCCCACCAGAGAATTAGCTTCTTCGCTCAGAGTTACCTCAAAAATAAAAAAAGGCAAAATAATAACTGAGCACTCGTCAGAAGAGCCTGCCTGTTTGTCAGAGCCTAATCTAGCTGAGGAAGTCACACAGTGCAACAACAACAACAACGCCTCCAGATTTTTGTACAACGATTTGCAGAAACATCAGGTGTCACAATAAGATGCCACACAAATTTGTGCCACTCCAAAAAACAGTTCCTGTCTACCAGTAGACAGCAAGCTGCATATTGCTTCAGAGCTTGGCATGTTTTGTTTTAGTCCACTTTGTCTTGGTAAAACAGTGGAGGAAGATTTGGTTTTTTTTGGGTGGGAGTATCATCTCTGCTTGCCTTCCTGTAAAAGTCACAGCATGTCATTGTAATACAGACTGATCATTCCCAACAGTAGTTCCTACAGTGAGCACTGTTGCATCAGAAATGGATGACATAGTAAAGAACGCAACCTGATAAAATAAATCATTTTTTCTTTTACATCACATGAATGACCACCTGTATGTATGCCAATTATGAAATAGATGGCAGCAGGAGTCATTATGGGTAGAAAACAAGCTGCTGGAGGTAGTTTGATAATGTGGGCAAAGCTCTACTGGCATTCATGCGCACATGAAATTGACATGTACCAGATACCTAAACATTGTTGAGGATCATGTAAACATTTTCATTTAAGCTGTATTTTCTGATGATAATGGCTCTTTTAGCGCCAATCACAGGAAAACAAGTCGGCAACATCTGTATAACTTAAAAAAACAGGTGATTAATGACTGATTACATTGATTTTTAATTAATTTTATTTTGTTTTATTTGCTGTCTGGGACCAATTGGAAGTAGCTGCAGTAACCAATTTGTTTCCCAGGGGCTGGGAATGCAGCACCTTTACCCTTTGGGCAACCAGTTTTTGTCTGGTAACCCTCCCATAAGTCACTTGTCCGAGAATATACCTTTTTTTTGCAAACAAAAATGCTAAGAACTTGAGAGATATATGAGTCAGGGCTGATTGTCATGAATCTCCTCAGTCTTCTTTATCTTTGCTATCTAGTTTACCAGGTAGCAATTTCCCATATTTAAATTGTAGTGCTACGATTAAAGGAGATACTTTGCTACACCCCCACACTGGAAGGAAGTTGAAAATCAAACATAGGATTTCTTGTAGAACCAAATTTCTGGTTTATCTGTTGAAATGCCCTTGTGGGCTTGAGGTAAAACCTAAAGAGAACTAAATATCAGGATTTCTGAACACATTCCAGTGGTTTAAAATTGGTGTGCTTAGAGCTGTGTTGAAGCTGTTTTTGTGGAATTGTAGAGGTGCATTTTGATAAGGATTGTTGGCACATGTCTGCTACATTTGGTATAATTTTTTCTGCAGGGGCTTTTCATTAGAGGTCTGCTTTTAGATTGGTATTGAATCATATCTGGATTTTATATCTTTGTCCTCTCACTTTTTGCTCAGTCTTCACTTTGAGTGTTTAGAACTAAACCCCACATATTCCTGCTCGCAGTGATATCAGTAACACTTTACTCTAACCTGACTACTTTTTTCTGTAACAAGTAATCTAACGCGTTACTATTTGCAGTCCAGTAATCAGATTAAAGTTACTTATTCAAGTCACTGTGCGTTACTATTTTTGTCATTTTCCTTAATAAAAAGATATATTTTTGCTTTCTTCTTGTGTGTATGTGTGTGTATGTATATATATGTGTGTGTGTGTGTGTGTGTATGTATATATATGTACACTGCTCAAAAAAATAAAGGGAACACTTAAACAGCACAATATAACTCCAAGTAAATCAAACTTCTGTGAAATCAAACTGTCGGAAGCAACACTGATTGACAATCAATTTCACATGCTGTTGTGTAGGGGCGCCGCTACGTACTTTCTGAGGTGTATGCGGACACATTTTTAGGTGCCCCCCTATTTTTCGTACTAACAATTCATCTGCACATTTTAACTAACTGCAGTTTTTCTCTATGTCACATGTGTCAGACTTAAGGCCTGCGGGACACTTCCGGCCCACGATCTAAATGATGATTTCATATAGCTATTATTAATAGCTCGCGGGTAAATGTGCTCCCACCACTTATACTACAAATTCCATGCATTTCAACAGCTGCCGGCAGGCCAAAAACTGTGCGCTAACCCGTTTTCCATGTTGCCAATTGATCAGTGATCAGCGGATAAAACATCGGTCAGCATGTTTTACAGTGACATTTAAGCTGCCTGACTCCCCAAAAATGACCAAACGAAAGTGGAAAACAGGGATTTTCCAAACAGGTGGGAGGCAAAAGACCTGAACGCTGACATCGGAGGTGAACCATCTGTCTCTTTTCCTCACTTGCGATGCGGGGAAAAGAGCGGATTGGTGGGACAGATACGGGAGAAGATGAAGAGGGAGACCTGCACAGGTGAGCTGACAGTGCGTCATTGCGTCACACCGCAGGAAACGCAGCAAAGTCCTGAAGACAGAACGTGTCATAAACACCGAAAAACAGACAGGGAACTTTGTAAGAGGTTTAAATCACAGCAGTTTCAGTCTTCTCTGGAGTAAATAGCTTCTGAATCATTACACACGTGCGATGAGCTGCCTGATGAAATCTGTCAGCTCATAGAAAGTGAAGGAAACGGCACCAAACAATCGCACAAACCAAACCACAATAGTGTGATTATCACCAGATTGTAGTTATAGTGATCGTGCTGGTGGCTACAGCTGATGTAAGGAAAAAATAACAGCTGACATTATCTGTACAGGGAGTAAAACCCCACAGACAACAGAGGCGTGGAAAAAACTTGTCAGCGATGATCCACTCCTGAATCATGCCTGAAATTTCGATTTCTGTAGCTGCAAAATCAAGTGCGCGCATGACCTTAGCGACATCAAACGTGCAAATTGTGAACTTTCCCTGCGCTGTGGTAGATTGTAAATTGCAGTGAAATAATACAGGAGCAAGCAGCGATCAAAGCAGCGATCTAGCCGGTGAGGAGTGCGTGGGCGGGCTCCCGTTTGCTAAATGCAGAGACAGCAGAGCTCCGAAAGTGAAGGTGAAATCCTCAGCTGGGCTCGAGGGTGTCTCAGACCGGCGCCGCGCCTTGTGATCAACTGCTACCTAGAACACTACACACACACACACACACACTCACATACATACACAATGCACCATCTGCATCCTCTCAACATTTACTGTGTGCAGATCACTTATTCATGGACTTATAAAATAGAAGACTTCTATGACATAACTTACGACTGTCTTTAAACAGGGACAGGAGGAGGGGAGGTGAAGGAGCGCAGGGGCGCCTAATCAGCACCGCACCTCTGTTATTGATCATGTCATGTGCACAGAAAATGCAACTAGAGAAGTATTTTCCCACATCGTTTTGGCGCCCCCCTCTTGTGCGGCGCCCCTATGCATTGCATATAGTGCATACCCCCTTTTTGCGCCACTGCTGTTGTCCAATTGAATAGACAACAAGTGGAAATTATTGACAATTAATAAGACACACTCAATAAAGGAGTGGTTCTGCAGGTGGGGACCACAGACCACTTCTCAGTACCTATGCTTTCTGGTTGATGTTTTGGTCACTTTTGAATGTTGGTGGTGCTTTCACAGTCGTGGTAGCATGAGACGGACTCTACAACCCACACAAGTGGCTCAGGTAGTGCAGCTCATCCAGGATGGCAAGTCAATGCGAGCTGTGGCAAGAAGGTTTGCTGTGTCTGTCAGCGTAGTGTCCAGAGGCTGGAGGCGCTACCAGGAGACAGGGCAGTACACCAGGAGACGTGGAGGAGGCCGTAGGAGGGCAACAACCCAGCAGCAGGACCGCTACCTCCGTCTTTGTGCAAGGAGGAACAGGAGGAGCACTGCCAGAGCCCTGCAAAATGACCTCCAGCAGGCCACAGATGTGCATGTGTATGCACAAATGGTTAGAAACTGACTCTATGAGGAAGGTATGAAGGCCTGACGTCCACAGATGGGGGTTGTGCTCACAGCCCAACACTGTGCAGGATGCTTGGTATTTGCCAGCGAACACCAGGATTGGCAAATTCGCCACTGGCACCTTGTGCTCTTCACAGAAGAAAGCAGGTTCACACTGAGCACATGTGACAGACATGACAGAGTCTGGAGACGCCGTGGAGAGTGATCTGCTGCCTGCAACATCCTTCAGCATAACCGGTTTGGCAGTGGGTCAGTAATGGTGTGGGGTGGCATTTCTTTGGAGGGCCGCACAGCCCTCCATGTGCTTGCCAGAGGTAGCATGACTGCCATTAGGTACCGAGATGAGATCCTTAGACCCCTTGTGAGGCCATATGCTAGTGCGGTTGGCCCTGGGTTCCTCCTAATGCAGGACAATGCTAGACCTCATGTGGCTGGAGTGTGTCAGCAGTTCCTGCAAGATGAAGGCATTGAAGCTATGGACTGGACTGCCCGTTCCCCAGACCTCAATCTGATTGAGCACATCTGGGACATCATGTCTCGCTCCATCCACTAACGTCACATTGCACCACAGACTGTCCAGGAGTTGGCGGATGCTTTAGTCCAGGTCTGGGAGGAGATCCCTCAGGAGACCATCCACCACCTCATCAGGAGCATGCCCAGGCATTGTCATACAGGCACGTGGAGGCCACACACAATACTGAGCCTCATTTTGACTTGTTTTAAAGACATTAAATCAAAGTTGGATCAGCCTGTAGTGTGTTTTTCCACTTTGATTTTGTGTGTGACTCCAAATGCAGGATGCCCCTCAGCACCCAAACAACAAAAGCTTGACTTCGGTACAATACCATTAAGTGGGGGAGAGCTGAAGAAGTTGGTTGGAGAGTATGTAGTAAAGGAAATGGTGCCCTTAAACACGGTTGACTCGCCCTTGTGTCCTGGTTGTCATTTTTATGTTGCGGCAGTAGGGGGTGCTGTCAGTGTTGTGCCAAAAAGTGACCATCTGCAATGAAGTGATTCCAATGTTTCTGTGTGCTTTTATGTGTGATGTCTTTCCTATTGGTAAATAGAGTGCAGTCAGCTTGATTTATGAAGGGCTTCTATATAATTACCCATTTTGCAAGAATCTCTAGGAGTCTGTGTTATTGTACCTACATTATAATCCAGGGGTCTCCAAACTTGCGGCCCTTGGTCCGCATCCGGCCCCGCCCACTTCCAGTCCGCAAATTGATGTCAAAAATAACATACAGGCCCGGCTCCGCCCACTTCCGGTCCGCCCACTTCCGCCCCTGCGTGTCTTCCCCTGTATCTTTTCTCCATTTCCTGCGTGTTTTCCCCTGTATCTTTTCTCCATTTCCTGCGTGTTTTCCCCTGTATCTTTTCTTCATTTCTTGTCTCTCTCCACTGCCCATAAAAGCTGCTGTGGCCAAAAAAAATGAAAAAGTCACTTTGCCAAACATTTATTGCAGTTTCTATGTTGTGGTAGAAATGCTGTTTCTTGCTCAAAATTACCTGATATTATTCATGAGAGATATGTTTGACATATCTCTAACAGGTTATAGGTCAACAAGTCATTTACAGCCATTTAAATGCAGACGATGACTTTCTAGCACACCGGCAGCTGTTGAATGTAACTCATAAAGTAACTTGTATTCTAACTTAGTTACTTCTAAAAATAAGTAATCAGCAAAGTAACTAAATTACTTTTTCAAGGTAACAATGCCATCACTGCCTGCTTCTTAATAATACTGGAATTTTATTGAAACAGAGCAAACTGAATTGTCTTTCAGGCTTTTCGTCACATTTCTACGCAGAGATTGGTACACAATGAAAACATCTCTTCCTCTCTCATCTCAGCCATATGCACATGGTAAATGGTCTGGTTATTATATAGAGCTTTTCTACTTTACATGAGCACTCAAAACACTTTTATACAGCATGTCTCATTCACCCATTTCCACAAGCATTTTCTACATCTAATTTCTTTCTATCTAACACTCACACTCCAATGAACACATCGAGAGCAACTTGGGGTTGAGTCTCTTGCCCAAGTATACTTTGCCATGCAGACAGGAGCAGCCAGGGATTGAAGCACCAGCCTTACATTTAGTAGATTACCTCCTCTACCTCCTGCACCACAGACACTGCAAAGCCAGAGCAACATTCCTGTGTCTTTCTTTCTTTTCCTTCAACAACAAACAATAGAGGTTATTGTAAATGTTTGTCAAAATACAGCTCTTAATGGGACTGTGTGTGTTAGTGTGTTAGAATAATGTCTGAATGTTATGTTAGTTTTTCCAAAGCATACATACAACATACCGGGGGGGAGGGGGTTACCACCCAACAAAAACTTTTCAAATAGTTAGAAAACGTCATTCAGAACTATGTAATTTGACCACTACCGCCTGACTACCAGTGACCAAGGCATCCACTCTCGTTCTCACAGATACAGGTACACCACCGCACTATTGCATGGTCTGCAGCAATATGGTCTCAGGTTGAAGATCAGATCAAAGGCCTCACTGAATTCTCTAAAATAGCCCATCATCGATTCACAAAAAGACTCTCTACTGACGAACAAGCTGTGGCATACAAGGTGTGGAAAGCAGCCAAAGTCACCAGAGATAAATTCAACAAGGAAGTGGAAGCATTGTGCCACAAAACGGAATCAAAAATGTAAACTGTACGCAGTAAACCAGAGAAAATGATGATTCAGAAGGTATCCACATTAATTCTACATGTTCCTGGTGTTTTCATCTATGCTGGCCCGTGTGTGAGTGTAATCTGGTGATTGGCAGCCAGCACTGTTGCCAACTTCTGTGTACAAAAAACTCGTCAGCTGTCTTAAAAGTCGCTAAAGGATGAATCGAAGTGTCCCCTTCGGTGTGTATGAAGGGACACAATATGAGCATTGTATGTGCACAAAACATGGCGACAGCGGAGGATTTCCAAAAGTACATCACTGGAAAAAGTCCCTAAATTTGTCACTAGTCGCTTTTTGAAAAAATGTTGCTATGGGGCTATGAAAAGTTGCTAAATCTAGTGACAAAATTACTAAGTTGGCAACACTGGCAGCCGGTGTTGCCAAAAACTGATTGCAGCTTCTACCATGTGACAGGAATCAAAATGAATTGATATCATTTATGAGAGATAATGTTTGAGATATGGTTGACAGATTATGGGTCATTTAGCAATAATTTTTTTGGCAAATACCGGAAAGCACTTTTTGGCATACAAATTGCTCCACTGCCACTGTGTACAGTGTGGCAGCATGTACATTTTGCGTACATGCAGAGCAGTACACATTTACATTAAAATTTAAATCAGTTTATTGCAGCCCATAACTTCAAACATATAGGTATATCTGTTTATTAGTGCAATACAATGTTTTAGAAGGAAATAGTATATTTGATACCAAGATTTCCAGAATTATTCAACACCAGGATGTGTTTTTAATACTTCCTATTACATTAAAATACCAAAGAATCAGGTGAAATTAAATGTCATGAAAAAAGATCAATATTTTCTTTGTACACTTTTGGGAGAAGGGGGTCTGAAAAAGAGTACTCTTTGTACACTTTGTAAAAATGTTGATAATTGTGAATGACCCCTTAGCATTAATATGTACAATATTCCCAGCCTCATGCTTTCTTCTTCAGAGACTAGGCAATCAATTGCAACACTACAAATGGCTTAACATACCAAAATTGTCATAGGGCAAGAGGCAGGGTACACCCAATACAGGCTGTCAGCCTGTCAGAGGGCTAACACAGAGAGAGACCTATTCATACCTATAGACAATTTAGAATTACAAATTAACCTAACCCCAGGAACTGAATGTCTTTTGGAGAAAACCCACGCAAACTCTACACAGAAAGGCCGGGACCAAGGTGAATTAGAACCCAGACCTTTTAGGTGTGAAGCAACAGAGATAACCACCATGCCACTGTGCTGCCCTCACCTTGAACTTCAATATTTAATATTTCCTACAGTGTGTCCCTGTGAATGATGCATATTCACAGAACTTAAAATTTGTAGTGAAATACAGTCAGGTTCAAATCAATCAAATCAAATAAACTTTATTGTCCCCCAATGGGAAATTTGTCTTGGACAAACAGTGTTACTCAGCTGCAATTTGTATAATAAAAACAGAGAGAAGGATCAATTATGGTAATAATATGAGAATTTAAAATAAAATAAATAATTAAATAAATAAAAGTTCATAGAAGTTCATCTCTAACATTAAAATGCATATTGGTTTGGCTTGAGGCCTTTTAAACAGTGCTGAGTCTTTGTTCAATAGTCCAATAGATGTTGGGAGGAACGAGAGATTATAGCGGTTTGTTCTACAGCTACTTGTTCTGTAACGTCTTCTTGAAGGTAACAGCTCGTATTGTAAAGAGGATATGGGAAGAATCCTTAATAATCCTGTAAGCCTGCTGTACAACAATTGTTTCATACTTTGATTGGAGAGACTGATACTCCTAATATCCAACAATTTTCATGGCAATTTTACAAGTTTCTCGATTCTCGATTTTACCTTTACTGTAAGTGAGCCATACCAAACTGCCATCCCATATCTGATCAAGCTTTCCAGCACTGCATGATAAAACATACCCATAACCTTGGAACTCACACCAAACAGTCTCAATCTACGAAGAAAGTGTAGCCTTTGTGCCAGTTTTCCACATAAGAAGTCAACATGTTCTTCAAATTTAAAAGATATGTCCATGTAGATGCACGAGTATTTATATGACTTGAACTCATATTCTACTGCACATCCATCGATTACAACAGGATCATGTTTATATATTCCTCTAGGGTCAAATATCATTTCTTTCATTTTTTCAATGTTCAAAATCAGATAATGATCTTCACACCACACTTTGAAGTCCTTGATGTCCTTGTGGTAAAGAGATGGGCAGTCATTTTTTCGTAACAGACAGTATGAGAGTATCATCCGAAAATTTAATTACCTAGTTTTTGAGGTTAGGCTTGATCTTGATCTTTTCACTCAAGAGTGTGGCTGCTCGCCTCTTTCAGTCCATGACAGCAATGGCAAAGCCACTAGCAACTAAAAAAGCACTAGCAAGTAGCAAAGGCAACAGATTGTGCATGTGATATTTCTTCAGAGACACCCTCATAGCAAGGCATTCTAACTGTAGGACTGTAGGACTGTAGGAGCCCCAGTTCATAAGGACAGAGGACAAAAGACATGGTGAGAGCCAGAGATTAATACTGTGATTAAATACAGAGAGGTTTATAAATATAATAATTACAAAGAAAACCCAAAAGTCAAAGTGACATCCTATCAGCAATCACTTGGTGACAGTGGGAAGGAAAAACTCCCTTTTAAACAGAAAGAAACCTCCAGCAGAACCAGGTTCAGGGAGGGGCAGTCATCTGGTGTGACCGATTGGGGCTGAGGGGAGAGAGACGGGACAAAAGACAGACTGTGGAAGAGAGACAGAGAATAATAATAACTAGTGATTAAATGCAGAGTGGGGTAAATACAGGTGAATGAAAAGAAACACTCAGTGCATCATGGGAACCCTCCAGCAGCCTTGGCCTATTGCGGCATATATGATGATATGGTACTATACGGTCTTTAAGATGATGATGATGATGATGATGCTTTATTGATCCCACAATGGGGAAATTACAGTTAACAGAACACCCATCCAAGAAGACAAACAAACAAACATGGGGAGATAGGTGAACTGTGGCCATGCTGCCCCACTTCTGGAGGCCATTAAAAAGACAGAAACAATAGTGAAAACATATAGGGATGAGTGAGGAAAACATCATCTCAAACTTTGTATGAGATGACACACATACACAGTATAAGGTTACAAAAACCTCTGCGATAGAGCAGAAACATATAGCATATAGCACTAAGGTGGGGAAGGATGAAAAGGGAAGCCAGCAAGGGGTGGTCGGGCTACTGTGGGGCTGACTCAAACTCCCTCCTCAGCTAACAGTTCTGATAAGATGTAGAGTTCATCAGCGGCTAGGTCAGGGAGATCAGTCCAACACAGGTCAGAAGAAGACAGGACAGCGTAGAGCATCTGTTTACAAACATCCCGGAGACAATTTGATAAGCAGCAGTCCAAGAACGCCAGGGAGCCAAATTCCTGTTTCTACGACTTATTTTGGTACAGACTGTACTGATTAATTTGTTGACAGCCTTCAGTCTTTGTGGCACCTCTCTGTGGCGAAAAAATCTGTCTGTACCTTCCTGCATTCCCGTCATAAGCAGCCTTACCAAGGCCAGACAGCTGCCTAGACTTCCTTAATTGCAATGACAAGCCAGGTATCTCCAGGTCCAATTCGGAGAAGTCCCAGTGTCAGTAAGCCAAATGTGTGTGTATTCCATTGACAATACGGCCAGGCACGTCATCTTCCACACCACACAGGAATCCATAACGAAGCCAGCTGGAATAAGAGGGAATAGGGTTCTCCTTCCCCCAATCTCCTCATGGTGAAAATTTGATCAAAACAATGGCATTGAGAGACCAGCTGAATTATAAATTCCAGTTCGGAAGTTGTGTGAAGAGAGGCTCTGAAGCAGCAAAGCAGGGGAAAAAGGAAAGGCTGTGGAGAGAAGAAAAGAGCACCTGTGTCCACTGAGAACTTAAGAGAGGCCCTGCTAAGCTGTGGTAGCTTCGGTAGCTTAGCAGGGCCTTCTAAGATAACATGGGCCATGATTATTGAAGACTTTGTATGTGAGGGGAAGAATTTTAAATTTGATTTGCGATTTAACATGAAGCCAATGAAGAGAAGCTAATATAGTTTCTGTCAGTACTCTCGCTGGAGCATTTTTCATCAGCTGAAGGCTTTTCAGGTAATTTTTCAGAAAACCTGATAATAATCAATTACAATAGTCCAGCCTACAAGTAATAAATGCAGGAACTAGTGTTTCAGCATCTCACTGAGAAAGGATATTTCTAATTTTAGAGATATTGCACAAATGCAAATAAATAGTCCTACATTATGTGTTAATATGCGCATTGAAGTACATATCTTGGTCAAATATTTTCCCAGGATTCCTCGCAGTGTTACTGGTGTCACGGATCAGCTGTGTGGCAGGAAAGAAGGGGACCCCAAGGCAGACGAGGTAAATGGAAAAGACAGTCTTTAATTGGCAAAGTGCAGGACAAATCCAGGAACAAAACCAGAACTCAAAACCAGGACAAAACTGAACCACAGAGGAACACAGCAGGGGAGCGAACGACGACGACGCGACGAGGACAAAGTGAAAACACCGACAATATAAACACAGCAGGTAATGGGCAAATGGGAAACAGCTGGGAGGGAAACACAGGAAGCACAATTAAACCAAAAGCGCACAGACAAAAGACCTACCAAAATAAAACAGGAAAGAACCTAACAGAGTACACACTGGCTGAACACCTGGGAATACAGACACCGAAGGATAACCGACACCAGCACAACAGAGCACAAGGGAACAGAAACAGTGAAACCATAATAAAACAGAACTAAATCACCGGAACATAGAATACTGGGCCACCGGCCCAGGACCATGACAGTACCCCCCCCTTAAGGGCCGGCTCCCGACGGCCCACAACAAGAACAAAGAAAAACCAAAACCGGACCAGGGCGGGAGGAGGGGGAACCGGACGGAGGGACCGAACCAAACAAAACCCAGGAGACAAAACAAAACAAACCAGTCCAGGAACTAAACAAAAAACAGGACCAAAACAAAAGGCAGTGGCACAGGGCCGAAGAGCGCCAACGCTCAAAACAGGGGTCAGAAAAACAAAAACACAGGGCCCAGGAAAACAGTACATAGTGTCCAGGAGGACCCACTGGGAAATCCCAAAACAAAAAAAACACAGTTCAGGGGCCACACAGGCCAAGGGCCACAAAGCAGAGTCCAAACGAGGGAGGCTGACCGCGCTCCCAGCAGCGGCGGCAACGACGAGGAGAAGGCACTGGAGGCCGACCGCGCTCCCAGCGGCGGCGGCGGCGATGAGGAGTCACTGGAGACCGACCGCGCTCCCAGCGGCGGCGGCGGCGGCGAGGAGGAGTCACTGGAGGCCGACCGCGCTCCCAGCGGCGGCGGCGGCGGCGAGGAGGAGTCACTGGAGGCCGACCGCGCTCCCAGCGGCGGCGGCGGCGGCGACGAGGAGGAGTCACTGGAGGCCGACCGCGCTCCCAGCGGCGGCGGCGACGAGGAGGAGGAGGAGGAGTCACTGGAGGCCGACCGCGCTCCCAGCGGCGGCGGCGACGAGGAGCAGGCACTGGAGGCCGGCCGCGGGGCATGCGGTGGCGGAGACGGGTGACCTCAGGCTCTGGCGTGGAACCCTCGGGCTCTGGCGCAGGACCCTCGGGACCCTCCGGACGCTCGTGCTGAGCGGAGACCCCCAACGGCTCGGACTGAGCGGAACCCCTTGGCTCCGGCGCAGGACCCTCTGGCGGCTCGGACTGAGCGGGACCCCCTGGCTCCGGCGCGGGACCCTCTGTCTCCGGGCGCTCGGACCGAGCAGGACCCCCTGGCTCCGGCGCGGGACCCTCTGGCTCCGGCGCGGGACCCTCTGGCTCCGGGCGCTCGGACCGAGCGGGACCCCCTGGCGGCTCCGACTGAGCGGGATCCTCCGGATGCTCGAACACTGGATGCGCAGGCTGGGGCTGCTTTGCAGGGCATAGGTTAGGTGAGTCTGATGGCGACAGGGGAGCTGACTGGGACTCTGACTCAGAGACCAGGGACTCTACAGCAGTCGACGGGAGAGACTGGGGCTGAGACAGAGACGCTGCTGAGACTGACTGGGTACCTGACTGGAAAGGAACTGGAATCGGGGAAGCTGACACTGGGGAAGCTAAGGGAACCAAAATTACAGAGGGAGCAGGAGCTGAGCGGACTGTAGAGGGCCATGGTGCCGGCTGAGTGGGCGTCATCCTGGGCAGCAGGGGCTGCTCAGGGAACAGTTTGGGTATGTCAGAAGATGGCTGCGTGGAAGCAGGCCGGGAGACGACTGGCTGCGTGGAAGCAGGCCGGGAGACGACTGGCTGCGTGGAAGCAGGCCGGGAGACGACTGGCTGCGTGGAAGCAGGCCGGGAGACGACTGGCTGCGTGGAAGCAGGCCGGGAGACGACTGGCTGCGTGGAAGCAGGCCGGGAGACGACTGGCTGCGTGGAAGCAGGCCGGGAGCTAGGGAGATCTGGCTGCGTGGAAGCAGGCCGGGAGCTAGGGAGATCTGGCTGCGTGGAAGCAGGCCGGGAGCTAGGGAGATCTGGCTGCGTGGAAGCAGGCCGGGAGCTAGGGAGATCTGGCTGCGTGGAAGCAGGCCGGGAGCTAGGGAGATCTGGCTGCGTGGAAGCAGGCCGGGAGCTAGGGAGATCTGGCTGCGTGGAAGCAGGCCGAGAGACAGAAAGAGCAGACTGCGAGCTAGAGAGGGCAGACTGCGTGGGAGCAGGCTGCGAGCTAGAGAGGGCAGGGAGAGCGACTGGAGCTAGAGCTGACTGAGGGCGAGGGAGAGCTGCTGGCTGCGTGGGAGCGGACTGAGGGAGAGCCGACTGCGTGGAGACTGACTGAGAGCTAGAGAGGGCTGACTGCGTGGAAACTGACTGAGAGCTACAGAGGCTGACTGAGACTGAGCGGTGACTGAGAGCTACAGAGGCTGACTGCGTGGAAACTGACTGAGAGCTACAGAGGCTGACTGAGACTGAGCGGTGACTGAGAGCTACAGAGGCTGACTGAGACTGAGCGGTGGCTGGAGCTACAGAGGCTGACTGAGACTGGGAGGTGGCTGGAGCTACAGCTGACTGAGACTGGGAGGTGGCTGGAGCTACAGCTGACTGAGACTGGGAGGTGGCTGGAGCTACAGCTGACTGAGACTGGGAGGTGGCTGGAGCTACAGCTGACTGAGACTGGGAGGTGGCTGGAGCTACAGCTGACTGAGACTGGGAGGTGGCTGGAGCTACAGCTGACTGAGAGACAGGCTGAAGAGGCACTGTGGACGACACTGAAAACTGCTGTGAAGGCTTGGACCTGGCTGCCCCCACCCGCGGAACAGGAACGGGTGCAGAGGTCAGCCCGTCCGTGGCTGCCCCCACCCGCGGAACAGGAACGGGTGCAGAGGTCAGCCCGTCCGTGGCTGCCCCCACCCGCGGAACAGGAACGGGTGCAGAGGTCAGCCCGTCCGTGGCTGCCCCCACCCGCGGAACAGGAACGGGTGCAGAGGTCAGCCCGTCCGTGGCTGCCCCCACCCGCGGAACAGGAACGGGTGCAGAGGTCAGCCCGTCCGTGGCTGCCCCCACCCGCGGAACAGGAACGGGTGCAGAGGTCAGCCCGTCCGTGGCTGCCCCCACCCGCGGAACAGGAACGGGTGCAGAGGTCAGCCCGTCCTTGGCTGCCCCCACCCGCGGAACAGGAACGGGTGCAGAGGACAGCCCGTCCGTGGCTGCCCCCACCCGCGGAACAGGAACGGGTGCAGAGGACAGCCCGTCCGTGGCTGCCTCCCCCCGCGAAACAGGTACGGGTGCAGAGGACAGCCCGTCCGTGGCTGCCTCCCCCCGCGAAACAGGTACGGGTGCAGAGGACAGCCCGTCCGTGGCTGCCCCCACCCGCGGAACAGGAACGGGTACAGAGGACAGCCCGTCCATGGCTGCCTCCCCCCGCGAAACAGGTACGGGTGCAGAGGACAGCCCGTCCGTGGCTGCCTCCACCCGCGAAACAGGAACGAAGCCATCAGTCTTTGAACCCCCAGTGCTTTCTGTGGCTAATTTCTTAGGAGCCAGTTCAGGGGTGTCAGAATGACAGACCTCTATGACAAAGGCCCTAACTAGGGCAGGAAGAGAGTCCAAAAGCCAGGGATGTACTGACAACAGATTATGTAGCCTCTGCACTATAGCTTCCTTTTGCCTTTCACAATGAAGTTCAAGCCACAGATCACACAGCTTATAAACAAAGTTACACACATCCGACCGGGAGCCCTCAGCAGGGAAACCATTCTTTGTAGACAAACACGAAACGTCTTTATCCTTGGCTGTCAGTGAAACAGGGAATTTGGGGCTGGGTTTTACAGCCTGCTCAAAAAACACATGTCCTTTAGCGGCTCCTTTGTTCAGCCCAATGTCAAGGAACTCAGTCTTTACATTAACAGGCATGGCAACAGAGTTACTCACGGAACCTGGTGACTGAGTATGAAGCGGCGACGGCTGTGTGGAATCTGGAGGCTGTGGTGACCGTCTCCGCGGCGTTATCCCGCTCTGCTCCCGCGGCGATTCTCTACGATGCTGTCGGGAGCTTGGCCTTCCTCCCTCAGCAGCAGGCAGCGGTGAAGCAGAAGTGCTGGGAGGCCAGGGACCCCTGTGTCCCAGGAATCGGAAAAATGACTCCTCCGGAGTCATTCCGGGCGGCGGCTCCGGCGAAAAGTCTCTTTGCTTCCTCCGGGATCTCGTCCTCCGTGGCTGCGGCATGGAAAACCGCGGCGTCATACCGCACGGCTCCGGGGACGAATCATGCAGCTGCTGCCAGGGATTCCCCTTCCGCCATGGCTGCGGCGCCCGCTGAGGAGGGGAGGGACCAGTGAGCGGAGTGACAGGTGAGCGAGCGGCAGGAGACAAAAAAATTCCGCCAGTGCGGATAACTCGTGGCTTAGGAGGAGGAGGTGAGTGGCGTCGCCGGGGACCGTTCCAAAAAGCAGGTCCCCCCAGCGCCAGGCGAGTGCCACTGTAGGGGTCGGAGTCTGCGGGGTCCATTCGTGGTCGCGTCGTACTGTCACGGATCAGCTGTGTGGCAGGAAAGAAGGGGACCCCAAGGCAGACGAGGTAAATGGAAAAGACAGTCTTTAATTGGCAAAGTGCAGGACAAATCCAGGAACAAAACCAGAACTCAAAACCAGGACAAAACTGAACCACAGAGGAACACAGCAGGGGAGCGAACGACGACGACGCGACGAGGACAAAGTGAAAACACCGACAATATAAACACAGCAGGTAATGGGCAAATGGGAAACAGCTGGGAGGGAAACACAGGAAGCACAATTAAACCAAAAGCGCACAGACAAAAGACCTACCAAAATAAAACAGGAAAGAACCTAACAGAGTACACACTGGCTGAACACCTGGGAATACAGACACCGAAGGATAACCGACACCAGCACAACAGAGCACAAGGGAACAGAAACAGTGAAACCATAATAAAACAGAACTAAATCACCGGAACATAGAATACTGGGCCACCGGCCCAGGACCATGACAACTGGAAGCCAAAGTGATGCCATCCAGTCTAAATATCTGGTTAGACAACATATTCCTAACAGGTAGGGCTAAGTACAATCACCTCCGTTTTATCTGAATTTAGATGCAGGAAATTAGAGGTCATCCAGGCCTTTATGCCTTTAAGACATTCCTGCAGTTTAACTAAATAGTGTGTGTCATCTGGCCTATGCCTTCCAATAATACTGTCTAAGGGTAGCATGTTCTGTAGGATGTAAATATAATTGATATAGTTATTCACAGTGGGGTCACAATGGGACCTTATTCATACCTTAGTGTGACACAGGAAGACACAGGAAAGAAAAGAACACGGGGAGAAACAAACACAGGAACACAGAGACACAGGATGACAAGGACCCAGGAAAACAGAATGAAAAGCAATAACTAAACTCAAAGCTGGCACACAAAACTACAACAAACTGAGAACCTAAACAGTGAGAAAAACCAAGAAACACAACCCGAACAATACAACAAAACAGAACTTCACATAAAGAACTCCAAACATTGGGCCACTGGCTCAGGATCATGACATTATGGCCTCAGTCTCAGAAGTTACGGCCTTGGTCCTGGAAATTCCGCCCAACTTAAACTTACTTAGAGGGTATATCCCTGTGAAATGCCTGTACTTACGGCCTTTGTCCCGGAACTTATGGCCTTAGTCTTGGAAATTACGCAGAACTTAAATGTACTTTACTTGTAATCACTACTGAAAGAAATAAACTGCTGCTTAGCATCCTCTGTTGCTCTGTGTTGTTTGCCTTTTCTCTGGAGTGGTTGAGTTGGGCCACATTTTATGTCCATGTTACCCGTAGGCCAGGGACATAACATATAGTTCTTTTTGATTTGCTGAAACAGAACCATAAAGTTTTCCTAAGAATAGCCTCTAAAACCTCTCATGTTCTATATAATGAAAGTATTACATGAACTGTATAATACTATAATCTTTGCTAGAACAGAAAACATTTTCCGTATACCATGATGTGTGCTCTTATATTATAATCTAAAGATCACCCATGCAAGTCTTTTAGACTTGGCTCCTTCCCCAAATCCCCAACCACTTTTGGCAGATGACTGCCCCTCCCTAAGCCTGGTCCTGTTGGAGGTTTCTTCCTGTTAAAAGGGAGGTTTTCCTTCCCACAAATACTCATGAACCTGGATGTATTCTTTAACCTACTGATTATTGCGGTAGCTTAGCAGGGCCTACTAATAACAATTTGCATACCTGTCAGCCCAACACGTCCAGCTTTGTATGATAGCATTGTACTGTGTAGTTGGGTATTAAATAAAAGAAAATCTTGAACCCTTGAATATGATTATTTTGTGAAGTGGGGGAGCACTTTGTTGGCATGAATAATGCCAAGTTTGAAGGCAAGTTTATATTTGATGCTGAATTTAAGTGTTATGTTTGATTTAAAGTTTAATGTTTAAGTATGTTTCAATTAAAAAAAAATATGCTTAGTGAAAAAAAAAAAATCACAGACCTGATAGTTGGAGATAAAATGTGAAATCATGGGAAAACTGGGCCTGATCTCAAAAGGTTTCCAAATGTACAACAAAAATCTGAACAGCATCTTACTTCTTAGGGCCCCCTGCATATGGAGTTTTCCATTTCAACATTTAGCCATGTTTCATAAATTGAGAATAAAAAATCTTTAATTATGCAAAAAGAACATGTTTTGCTTACCTGTTTTGCCAGTGTTCTTCATAGATGTCTTATTTGAGGATTCCGTGTCAAAACCTTCCAGTGTCAGCTCCTGATATTCCGTGGATACTTTAGTATCCTGATCCACAATATTGATTGGTGACTGGTTTCTCTCTCTACATTCTGGGTAGGCAGAGGCCCAGCCCTCGTCTGGCCCATACATACCTGGGGAAGACAGAAAAGCAACAGTGTCCCATCACTAGAAAGAAAAAAGATGTGAATGCAACAGAAATATATCAGAAAAAAATTACAGTTTTAGAACTTCCATGTCATCTGAAACCAGCTGACAGTGAGCACTGCCAAATTGCCAAATATCTAAATCTCTCTCCTGGTGAATGGCAAATGCACCTCCTGGTGAATTTCAGCAAAATGGTCTATGTATGTATGTATGTGTATGTATGTATATATAAATATATGTATGTGTGTGTGTATGTATATATATATGTGTGTGTGTATCTATATATACAGGGGTTGGACAATGAAACTGAAACACCTGTCATTTTAATGTGGGAGGTTTCAGGGCTAAATTGGACCAGCCTGGTGGCCAATCTTCATTAATTGCACATTGCACCAGTAAGAGCAGAGTGTGAAGGTCCAATTAGCAGGGTAAGAGCACAGTTTTGCTCAAAATATTGCAATGCACACAACATTATGGGTGACATACCAGAGTTCAAAAGAGGACAAATTGTTGGTGCACGTCTTGCTGGTGCATCTGTGACCAAGACAGCAAGTCTTTGTGATGTATCAAGAGCCACGGTATCCAGAGTAATGTCAGCATACCACCAAGAAGGACGAACCACATCCAACAGGATTAACTGTGGACGCAAGAGGAAGCTGTCTGAAAGGGATGTTCGGGTGCTAACCCGGATTGTATCCAAAAAACATAAGACCATGGCTGCCCAAATCACAGCAGAATTAAATGTGCACCTTAACTCTCCTGTTTCCACCAAAACTGTCCGTCGGGAGTGCCACAGGGTCAATATACACGGCCGGGCTGCTATAGCCAAACCTTTGGTCACTCGTGCCAATGCCAAACGTCGGTTTGAATGGTGCAAGGAGCGCAAATCTTGGGCTGTGGACAATGTGAAACATGTATTGTTCTCTGATAAGTCCACCTTTACTGTTTTCCCCACATCCAGGAGAGTTACGGTGTGGAGAACCCCCAAAGAAGCGTACCACCCAGGCTGTTGCATGCCCAGAGTGAAGCATGGGGGTGGATCAGTGATGGTTTGGGCTGCCATATCATGGCATTCCCTTGGCCCAATACTTGTGCTAGATGGGCGCGTCACTGCCAAGGACTACCGAACCATTCTGTAGGACCATGTGCATCCAATGGTTCAAACATTGTATCCTGAAGGCGGTGCCGTGTATCAGGATGACAATGCACCGCTACACACAGCAAGACTGGTGAAAGATTGGATTGATGGACATGAAAGTGAAGTTGAACATCTCCCATGGCCTGCACAGTCACCAGATCTAAATATTATTGAGCCACTTTGGGGTGTTTTGGAGGAGCGAGTCAGGAAACGTTTTCCTCCACCAGCATCATGTCGTGACCTGGCCACTATCCTGCAGGAAGAATGGCTTAAAATCCCTCTGACCACTGTGCAGGACTTGTATATGTCATTCCCAAGACGAATTGACGCTGTATTGGCCGCAAAAGGAGGCCCTACACCATACTAATAAATTATTGTGGTCTAAAACCAGGTGTTTCAATTTCATTGTCCAACCTCTGTATGTCTCCTCCGTGAATCGCCACCTTATTGTGGTGGAGGGGTTTGTGTGTCCCAGTGATCCCAGGAGCTATGTTGTCTGGGGGCTTGTCCCCCTGGTAGGGTCTCCCATGGCAAACTGGTCCTGGGTGAGGGTCCAGACAAAGAGCGGTTCAGAAGACCCTTATGAGTGAAAAAACAAGGGAACAGTTTACCCTGCCCGGGATAGGGTTACCGGGGCCCCACCCTGGAGCCAGGCCTGGGGAGAGAGCTCGAGGGAGAGCGTCTGGTGGCCAGGCATTAGCCCGTGGTGCTTGGCCGGGCGCAGCCCGAAGAGGTTACATGGGCCCGCCCTCCTGCAGGCCCACCACCCGCAGGAGGTGTCGTAGGGGTCGGGTGCAGTGTGTGTCGGGCGGTGGCCGAGGGCGGAGGCCCTGGCGGACCGATCCCCGGCTATCGAAACTGGCTATTGGGACATGGAATGTCACCTCTCTGGTGGGGAAGGAGCCTGAGCTTGTGCGTGAGGTTGAGAGATACCAGCTAGATATAGTTGGGCTCACCTCAACGCATGGCCTGGGCTCTGGAACCAGTCTCCTCGAGAAGGGCTGGACTCTGTTCCAGTCTGGAGTTGCCCTCGGTGAGAGGCGGCGAGCTGGGGTGGGTATTCTTGTATTCCCCCGGCTTGCTGCCTGTACATCGGAGTTTTCACCGGTGGACAAGAGGGTAGTTTCCCTGCGCCTTCGGGCTGGGGAACGGGTCCTGACTGTTGTTTGCGCTTATGCGCCGAACGACAGTTCAGGGTACCCACCCTTTTTGGAGTTGCTGGGTGGGGTGCTGGAGAGTGCTCCATCTGGTGACTCCATAGTCTTGCTGGGAGACTTCAACGCTCACGTGGGCAATGACAGTGAGACCTGGAGGGGCGTGATTGGGAGGAACGGCCTGCCCGATCTGAACCCGAATGGTGTTTTGTTATTGGACTTCTGTGCAAACCACAGTTTGTCCATAACAAACACCGTGTTCGAACACAAGGATGTCCATAAGTGCACATGGCACGAGGACACCCTAGGTCGCAGGTCGATGATCGATTTTGTAATCGTATCATCAGATCTGCGGCCGTATGTTCTGGACACTCGGGTGAAGAGAGGAGCTGAGCTGTCAACTGATCACCACCTGGTGGTGAGTTGGATCAGGTGGCGGGGGAAGATGCTGGACAGACCTGGCACACCTAAACGTATTGTGAGGGTGCGCTGGGAACGCCTGGCAGAAGCCCCAGTCCGGGAGATCTTCAACTCCCACCTCCGGCAGAACTTCGACAGCATTCCGAGGGAGGCTGAGGACATTGAGTCCGAATGGACCATGTTCCGCACCTCCATTGTTGAGGCTGCTGCTCAGAGCTGTGGCTGCAAGGTGGTTGGTGCCTGTCGTGGTGGTAACCCCCGAACCAGATGGTGGTCACCGGAGGTGAAGGGAGCCATCAAGCTGAAGAAAGAGTCCTATCGGACTTGGTTAGCCTGTGGGACTCCGGAGGCAGCTGACAGGTATCGACAGGCCAAGCGGAATGCAGTTCGGGTAGTGGCCAAAGCAAAAACTCGGATGTGGGAGGAGTTCGGTGAGGCTATGGAAAAAGACTTTCGGACGGCATCGAAGCGATTCTGGCAAACCGTCAGGCGACTCAGGAGGGGAAAGCAGTGCTTCACTCACACTGTTTATAGTGCGGGGGGGGTGCTGCTGACTTCAACTGAGGCTATAGTCGGACGGTGGAAGGAATACTTCGAGGACCTTCTGAATCCCACTGACACGCCTTCTGTAGTGGAAGCAGAGTCTGGGGATGAGGGGGATGACTTGGCCATCACTGGGGGTGAGGTCACTGAGGTAGTTAAACAACTCCTTGGTGGCAGAGCCCCTGGGGTGGACGAGATTCGCCCTGAGTTCCTGAAGGCTCTGGATGTTGTAGGGCTGTCTTGGTTGACACGACTCTGCAACATCGCGTGGAGATCTGGGGCAGGGCCATTGGATTGGCAGACCGGGGTGGTGGTCCCCATCTTTAAGAATGGAGACCGGAGGGTGTGCTCCAACTTTCGGGGGATCACACTACTCAGCCTCCCCGGTAAGGTCTATGCCAGGGTGCTGGAAAGGAGGGTGCGTCCGTTAGTCGAACCTCGGATTCAGGAGGAACAATGCGGTTTTCGTCCTGGTCGTGGAACGCTGGACCAGCTCTTTATCCTCTCAAGGATATTCGAGTGTGCGTGGGAGTTTGCCCAACCAGTCTACATGTGCTTTGTGGACTTGGAGAAGGCATTCGACCGTGTTCCTCGGGGTGTTCTTTGGGAGGTTCTGCGGGAGTATGGGGTGTCTGGCCCATTGTTGCGGGCCATTCAGTCCTTGTACAACCACAGTGAGAGCTTGGTCCGTATAGCCGGTAATAAGTCGGATTTGTTTCCTGTGGGTGTTGGACTCCGTCAGGGCTGCCCTTTGTCACCGATTCTGTTCATAATTTTTATGGACAGAATTTCTAGGCGTAGCCAGGTGGCGGAAGGCTTCTTCCTTGGTGGCCTCAGAGTCTCATCTCTGCTTTTTGCAGATGATGCGGTTCTGTTGGCTTCATCAGGGGGGGGCCTCCAGCTCGCAGTGGAATGGTTCGCAGCCGAGTGTGAAGCGGCTGGCATGAGAATCAGCACCTCTAAGTCTGAGGCCATGGTCCTCAGCCGGAAAAGGGTGGAGTGCCCTCTCCGGCTCAGGAACGAGTTCTTGCCTCAAGTGGAAGAGTGTAAGTATCTCGGGGTCTTGTTCACGAGTGATGGGAGAAGGGAACGGGAGATCGACAGGCGGATCGGGGCTGCTTCTGCAGTGATGCGGACGCTGCACCGGTCCGTCGTGGTGAAGAGGGAGCTTAGTGTAAAAGCGAAGCTCTCGATTTACCGGTCGATCTACGTTCCTACCCTCACCTATGGTCACGAGCTTTGGGTAGTGACCGAAAAAATAAGATCGCGAATACAAGCGGCAGAAATGAGTTTCCTTCGAAGGGTGGCTGGCCTCTCCCTTAGAGATAAGGTGAGGAGTGCGGCCATCCGGGAGGGGCTCAGAGTAGAGCCGCTGCTCCTCCACATCGAAAGGAGCCAGTTGAGGTGGCTCGGGCATCTGATTAGGATGCCTCCTGGCCGCCTCCTGGGTGAGGTGTTCCGGGCATGTCCCACCGGGAAGAGGCCCCGTGGTAGACCCAGGACACGCTGGAGAGATTATGTATCTCGGCTGGCCTGGGAACGCCTTGGGGTCCCTCCGGATGAGCTGGAGGAGGTGGCTGGGGAGAGGGAAGCCTGGGCTTCTCTGCTTAGGCTTCTGCCCCCGCGACCCGGCCCCGGATAAGCGGAAGAAAATGGATGGATGGATGGATGGATGGAACCTCTGTATGTACACTGCTCAAAAAAATAAAGGGAACACTTAAACAACACAATATAACTCCAAATAAATCAAACTTCTGTGAAATCAAGCTGAAAGCAACATTAATTGACAATCAATTTCACATACTGTTGTGCAAATGGAATAGACAACAGGTGGAAATTATTGGCAATTAGCAAGACACACTCAATAAAGGAGTGGTTTTGTAGGTGGGGACCACAGACCACTTCTCAGTACCTATGCTTTCTGGCTGATGTTTTGGTCACTTTTGAATGTTGGTGGTGCTTTCACACTCGTGGTAGCATGAGACAGACTCTACAACCCACACAAGTGGCTCAGGTAGTGCAGCTCATCCAGAATGGCAAGTCAATGCGAGCTGTGGCAAGAAGGTTTGCTGTGTCTGTCAGCGTAGTGTCCAGAGGCTGGAGGCGCTACCAGGAGACAGACCAGTACACCAGGAGACGTGGAGGAGGCCGTAGGAGGACAACAACCCAGCAGCAGGACCGCTACCTCCGTCTTTGTGCAAGGAGGAACAGGAGGAGCACTGCCAGAGCCCTGCAAAATGACCTCCAGCAGGCCACAAATGTGCATGTGTCTGCACAAACGGTTAGAAACCGACTCCATGAGGATGGTGTGAGGGCCCGATGTCCACAGATGGGGGTTGTGCTCACAGCCCAACACCGTGCAGGATGCTTGGCATTTGCCAGAGAACACCAGGATTGGCAAATTCGCCACTGGTGCCCTGTGCTCTTCACAGATGAAAGCAGGTTCACACTGAACACATGTGACAGACGTGACAGAGTCTGGAGACACCATGGAGAGCGATCAACATCCTTCAGCATGACCGGTTTGGCAGTGGGTCAGTAATGGTGTGGGGTGGCATTTCTTTGGAGGGCCGCACAGCCCTCCATGCGCTCGCCAGAGGTAGCATGACTGCCATTAGGTACCAAGATGAGATCCTCAGACCCCTTGTGAGACCATATGCTGGTGCGGTTGGCCCTGGGTTCCACTTAATGCAGGACAATGCTAGACCTCATGTGGCTGGAGTGTGTCAGCAGTTCCTGCAAGATGAAGGCATTGAAGCTTTGGACTGGCCTGCCCATTCCCCAGACCTGAATAGATTGAGCACATCTGGGACATCATGTCTCGCTCCATCCACCAACGTCACGTTGCACCACAGACAGTCCAGGAGTTGGCAAATGCTTTAGTCCAGGTCTGGGAGGAGATCCCTCAGGAGACCATCGGCCACCTCATCAGGAGCATGCCCAGGCATTGTAGGGAGGTCATACAGGCACGTGGAGGCCACACACAATACTGAGCCTCATTTTGACTTGTTTTAAGGACATTACATCACAGTTGGATCAGCCTGTAGTGTGTTTTTCCACATTAATTTTGTGTGTGACTCCAAATCCAGGCCTCCATTGGTTAATAAATTTGATTTCCATTGATGATTTTTGTGTGATTTGTTTGTCAGCACATTTAACTTTGTACAGAAAAAAGTATTCAATGAGAATATTTCATTCATTTAGATCTAGGATGTGTTATTTGTTATTTCTTTTGTCTTCCCCACCCTTTTTTTTTCTCTATCTCTTTTTCTTTCCCTGCCTGTCAGACCTGGCAAGAATAAATAAAATAAAAATACAATAAAGAAGATAGCCTACAGAAAACTTATAGAGCACTTCTTGTAAAAGCAAATATGTTTGGTACAATAGTGCCTTCGGATTATCATTCCGAATGCGAAAACTGCCAGACATGACAGGTTTAAAAAAAAAAAAAAAAAAAGGAGAAAGGTGGACTCAGAGTGTAGAACTTTCAAAAAAAAAGAGAAATGGAGCCTTTCCTATTTATTTACAGAGATAAATGGGAAACCTCTGTGCTTAGTGTGTTCACAGAAAGTTTCTGTGCTCAAAGAATATAATATCCGACGCCACTATGAGACTCATCATGGTGAAAAATACAATAGCTTAGAAGGACAACTGAGAAGAGAGAAGATAATTGATTTGTTGGCTGGTCTGAGGAAACAGCGGGCAGTTTTTACTTGCAGCCAGGAAACGACACGCAGCAGCAAACGCTAGCTACCTTATTGCCAGTGAAATAGCATCAGAATCAAAGCCATACTGTGAGGGTCAGTTTGTGAAAAAAATGCATGCTGACGGCTGCAGAAATCGTCTGCCCTGAAAGGCGACATGCTTTTGCCAACATTAGTCTGATGAGAAACACTATGGCCAGCAGGATTTCAGATCTTTTGGCAGATTTGGACAACCGAATGAAGCACAAAGTCAAGTCATTTGTTGCATTTTTTGTCGCAATTGTTGAGAGCACAGACATTACAGATGTTCCTCATCTGGCCATATTCATTCGTGGTGTTGATGAGACTTTGACCGTCACAGGAGTTCCTTGAGTTGGTGCCTTTGATGGACACCACAACAGCAGAGGACATTTTCAGCTCTCTCATTGGAGAGCTGGACAGGGTCAGAGTGGACTGGGCCCACACCGTCAGCCTGGCTACAGATGGTGCACCATTAATGATCAGGAAAAAAGCAGGTATTGTGACAAAATTCAGAGATAAAGTACAGGCCGCAAATGGAGGACATGGTTTTTGGACATTTCACTGTATTTTGCACCAGTAGGCATCATGGAAGTGGTCGTCTGAACAGGTAATTTAATCTGAGCCAGAGGTCTGAATCACCGCCAATTTGACAGCCTTCTCAGTGATAAAGACATTACGTATGGACTGCCTTACCACACGGAGGTAAGGTGGTTAAGCCGAGGTGCCGTGCTGAAGTGTTTCTTTGATCCACGAGAGGAAATTGGACAGTTCATGGAGAAAAAGGGCAAAGTGGTGCTGGAATTAAAATTCCAGAATGGCTGCAGGATCCAGCATTTATGGTGGATATTACAGACTTGTTCCTTTTTATTTAAAAAAAAGTTGTCATTATTTATAATTTAATATGCTATGATTTTACTGGTCCAGCACACTTTAGATCAAATTGGCCTGTGTGTGGCCCCTGAACTAAAATGAGTTTGACACCTCTGGTCTAACCTGCTGCATAATTTTTTCACTTTGATTTTCAGGGTTTCTTTGAATCCAGCCCTCTGTAGGCTGATAGTTTTCATTCCCAACAAATGATGTGGCATCCTTTCATTCTTAACACACTACCCACTACCCACACTACTGGTTTTTGTTCCCATTGAGTTCTGTTGTGTTTTCAAAGTGTTCTTTTAATTTTTTGAGCAGTGTATCAACACTATTATTTCAGTTTTATTGGAAAAAGACCAAGCTCCAAAGAAAACATGAACAAATTATCCTACAAAGTGGAAAACAGAACTATATATGCCTTGGTGACTAATAGGATGGAGAACAAGATGCAGGCAAACAATAATAAACAACAGGGGAGAACAATTAGGACAATCACTAACACAAGACATTAATGAAAACTATCCTTCAACCAAAGCCAGGGGACTGGGAAAGCTACAATACCAAATAGAATCAAAGGTCAACATCACTATAATAACAAAACATGAAACAAAAAGTCAAAATAAAGCACAAATCCAAAACATAAAAATGTAACCAAATCTGGCGACCATAACAGAACCCCTTGAGAGATGGGCTAGAGGGCTGACAAATGAGATGAAACCGCTGGGGGGGATACCCATGCCACAAGATTGTTTCTGCCATGTGTCAAACATGAGTCATGCTGCCATGTGTCATGAGCACCTGTCAAAGGTGCTCATGACCTGATCCTTCACCAAAATTTTCTCTTGCCATCTCTTCACATCCATTCTGTTACAGGTTAATCTTTGTTTTAGTTCTGCAAGTAATTTTTTTCAGAACTGTTCAGGCTCTTTTAGATGTTTTCTAAGTCTAAATCTAACCTGGCCTTCCTGTTCTTGTGTATAACCAGTGATTTGCACCTTGTCATAAACCCTCTGAATTTATATTCATGAAAGTGTCTCTTCATTGTAGACTTTGACAGTTATATGCCTACCTAGCTCTTTGGCCAGATGTTGTGAAGGAGGTTTTCTTAGTCAAGGAAATAACTTTGTGATCATCCATTTTAGTTGTCCATCTGTGGTATTCCAGGCCTTTTGATGTTGCTGAGCTGGGAAATGCATTCCTCCTTATGTTTTAAAATGGCTGCAATTCCTAAACAACGGATGCAATACTTTTGTTAAACCCCTTAAATTAAAGGTGAAAATCCGCACTTCATCTTGATTCACACTCATCTTGATTGTCTGATTTAAAATTTGCTATAGTGGTGTACAAAGGCAAAATTAGAAATAAAAACCCCATTAGAAACCTACTTGTCGAACATTGCACCACATGTGATATCACTGCTGGGTGTAATTGGTTGTGGTCATGAGTGCATTTTGTTGTACGAAACAATGTGCCCCATAAATACGGAGAAAACTAGATTCAAGTCATTCCAGGCATCAGGTTTTGGCCTATTATCTGACATTTTCCAAATTAAATATCTGAACTGAATTTGCCATGTCCACCAGAGTTCATGATTAATATTACAGTTACACATTCCTGTCTTATTTAGAGACTATTTCTTTAAAGGAATCATTCACACTTATAAACATCCAAAGCACACAAACCGTACAACGGGGGAGGAGGTGAACAGCCAATGTACGCTTTTCAAAAATGTCAGTTAGAACTATGTAAATTGAGCATTACTGCCTGACCGCCAATGCCCGAGGCAAATGCTCTCATTCACTTTTACACCACTGCACCATTGCGTGGTCTGTGGCGATACGGCAGTCTAGTGGATGAATTCAAAGGCCTCATTGAATTTTCTAAAATAGGCCATCATTGATTCACAGAAAGACTCTACTGACGATATTAGACCACAACAAGCTGGGAGAGCACCGCAGCAGGTGTGGAAAGCAGCCAAAGCCGCCAGAGATAAATTCAACAAGGAAGTGGAAGCATTGTTCCAAAAATGTAAACTGTATGCAGTAAAGTGCAGAAAGCGATGAGGCATTTTACTCAGAAGGTATGTACATTAATTCTACATGTTCTTGCCGTGTTTTCATCTATGCTGGCCTGTATATTTGTGCGTAATCTGGTGATTAGCGGCCAGAACTGTCGCCGATTTTTGTGTAAGAAAACTCGCTGTCAGCTGTTTCAAAAATTGCTAGAAGTTGCTTAAGGACGAATCAAGGTCCAGGGGGTGGGGTATCCTCCTTGGTGCCAAAGAGAGGTCCGGGCGATGCCATAGCATATAAAGGGACGCAGTATAGTAAGTGCTATATGTACACAAAATATGGCGACAGCTGAGTTTTTAGGTTTCCAGTTTTGTGCTAAATAGACTGTGGTAAATAGACTGTGGTGCACAGGATTTATTAAGGGCTTATATATGAAATGAAGAAATGACTTGTTTGGAAATATATTTATGACATGGCATTATTGTAATTACATTATAATCAATCTAGTCCTTTTGGGCTACTCTTTGTAGAACTGTAATGTTATATCTGTTGCAATTTCCGCAGCCTTCTTGGCCAGATCTCTCAGGAAAAAAGAAAATTTTAATGTCAATGATATTTTTTTACCCTCATTATAAAAGACTGTATGAAAGTCACTTTGCCAAGAAGTAATATCAGCTTCTAACTTGTGACAGAGGTGTTGTTTCGCGCTTAAAATGATAATGAAATATAATTTATGACATATATGTTTAACACGTTTCACAGATTTTAGGCCAAAAATTAATCTGCTGTACTTTAAAGACAACCAATCACATGTGACAGTGGGAAGGAAAAACTCTCTTTTAACAGGAAGAAACCTCTGGCAGAACCAGTCTCAGGGAGGGGCAGTCATCTGCCGCAACTGGTTGGGCTGAGGGGAGAGACAGGACAAGCGACATGCTGTGAAAGAATCAGGTTCAGTCAGGTTTCAAAATTCATCACAGTACAGAAACAGCATTAG
The DNA here is from genome assembly GCF_007364275.1 of Archocentrus centrarchus. Lineage (NCBI taxonomy): Eukaryota > Metazoa > Chordata > Actinopteri > Cichliformes > Cichlidae > Archocentrus > Archocentrus centrarchus. Next base: position 1,191,942 of record NW_022060258.1, read on the forward strand.
TGAAGGTTACAAATGATCTTCTTACAGCCTCTGACAGTGGACTCATCTCTGTTCTTGTCGTGTTGGACCTCAGTGCAGCTTTTGATGCTGTTGACCATAACATTTTATTACAGAGATTAGAGCATACTATAGGTATTAAAGGCACTGGTTTGAATCATATTTATCTAATAGACTAATCTAATAGGCACTAAGATTAATTATGGAGTTCCACAGGGTTCTGTGCTAGGACCAATTTTATTTACATTATACATGCTTCCCTTAGGCAGTATTATTAGAAAGCATTGCATAATTTTTCATTGTTATGCAGATGATACCCAGCTTTACCTATCAATGAAGCCAGATGATGCACATCAATTAGTTAAACTGCAGGAATGTCTTAAAGACATTAAGGCCTGGATGGCCTCTAATTTCCTGCTTCTAAATTCAGATAAAACTGAAATTATTGTACTCGGCCCCAGAAATCTTAGAAACATGGTGTCAAACCAGATACTTACTCTGGATGGCATTACTTTGAGAGCATATTTCTCCCATATTGGCTTCTCTTCATTGGCTTCATTGGCTTCATTGGTTAAATTTAGAATAGAATTTAAAATCCTTCTCCTCACATACAAGGTCTTGGATAATCAGGCCCCATCTTATCTCAAAGACCTTATAGTCCCATATCACCCAAATAAAGCACTTCGCTCTCAGACTGCTGGCTTACTTGTGGTTCCTAGGATACTTAAGAGTAGAATGGGAGGCAGAGCCTTCAGCTTTCAGGCCCCTCTTCTGTGGAACCAGCTCCCAGCTTGGATTCGGGAGACAGACACCCTTTCTATTTTTAAGATTAGGCTTAAAACTTTCCTTTATGATCAAACTTATAGTTAGGGCTGTATCAGGTGACTCTGAACCACCCCTTAATTATGCTTAAGACATGCTGCTATAGGCCAAGGCTGCTGGGGGGTTCCCATAATGCACTGTTTCTTTTCATTCACCTTATTTACTTTGTTTATACTCCATTCTGCATTTAATTATTACTTGTTTATTAATCTCTGGCTCTCTTCCACAGTGTGTCTTTTTTTCTCTCCCCTCAGCCCATCCGGTTGCAGCAGATGACTGCCCCTCCCTGAGACTGGTTCTGCTGGAGGTTTCTTCCTGTTAAAAGGGAGTTTTTCCTTCCCACTGTTGCCAAGTGCTGCTCATAGGGGGTCGTTTTGACTGTTGGGTTTTCTCTGTATTATTGTAGGGTCTTTACCCACAATGCAAAGTGCCTTGAGGTGACTATTTGTTGTGATTTGGCGCTATATAAATAAAATTAAATTGAATTGAATTGAATACTTCCTCTTACATTAAAATACCAAAGAACCAGGTGAAATTAAATGTCCTGAAAAAAGATCATTTTCTTTGTACACTTTTGGGGAGGGAGGAGGGGGTCTAAAAAGAGTACACTTTGTACGCTTTGGAAAATGTTGATAATTGTGAATTACCCCTAAATTAACACAAAAATGTATACTTAACATTTAAAAAATGTGTTCCCCTGATTTTTGTTTATTTCAAATGCTATACTTTTCTTAGATCAGTTGGCTGCATATGCACACCCTTCAGGGTTTTAAGGGTCAGTAAAACTGAGATAATAAGCCCAGATTAATTATTTTGCATTCAGTTGTACATTCACGTGGTCTCTTTTGCTTCAGTGCCATTTTCTATTTATGCAGTGCTGTGAGTGGCTCAGACTTCTCCTAGTTGTTTTTAAAATAAGGAAAATAAGACATGATAAGTTAAAAGCAGTTTTTATGGAGATGTGTCTGAAATCAAGCAATGTGTAATGCTTTAACATGTGCTAAAATGCACAGAAGAAATAACTCAATTTTCTGCATTGGGACAGTTACTAAAGAAGTCACCTTTCCTCTTCTGCTCTTTGTAATGTGTGAAGACAAATGGTAGTAAATAACCACCTAGGGCTTTGATTTAATTTCAAAGCTTTTTGATGTTGCTCAAGTTGTTTGTGAAGTCTGAATGATGAGAACTACAATGAACTGCACACACATCAAGGACATTTGCTTATGTGAGCAAAAAGGTAAAAATGGGAAATATTCTCATATTTTAAACTACTAGAAAAGACAAGATGATAGCATGCTTCTTCAGTATGCTACTGTTTACTCACAAACATACAATGCAATCAGTGCTCTCAGTGTTGATGATTAATAAGTACCCAAACTCTGAATTTGCAACTCCATTACCATCTATTGTCCATTATACAGAGTACAGTGAATTACATTCCATTTTGACCTACTATTAACATGTTATCTATACCCAGGTAACTTATCTGGATATAGGAAAATCAATGTTTATACATTTTGTGAATTCAGTTGGGGTTGGAATTTGAGTGGATCTGCCAGACTACATTGATCATCTTATCTATGCAAAGAGTAAAAGCAGTCCCTCCAGCTTGGTCACAGTTTGATGAAAAACCATCAGTCCCACAAAATGGCAGACCACCTATCTTGACCTTGTTCAGTTAATTCAAACAGCCCTGACAAAAGATACCAGTAGAACCATTAACATAACTTCAAAAGCAAGTGTGTAATTGGTGTAGGTGTATGGCTCAACACTGTGTCTGGTACCAGAACTTTGGCTCCCCAATATTTCTAGTCTTTAGTAATACCGGTACATATTACAACACAAAGATCGTTATAATGAACGTGTCTTTGTCTTTTCTCCACTAGGGGCTAGCTCAAACAACGGTATTGGGACCTCACTGTGGCAATGCTGGTAGCACTCTCAAATGCCAAGACCTACTGTAGCTTTTGGGGGTAATGCCCAGAGTTTGGGGATGATGCCATGACTTTTGGGGGCGATGCCATGACCCACTGTGGCAGCAGCTTTTGTCTGGAGGTGGCAACTGCAAAAACCCAAACTCATTCATTGGATTACCAAACGGAGAAGCGTGATTCATCACTCCATAAAATACATCACCACTGCTCTAGATTCCAGTGGCATCCTGCATCCAGCTCTTTGCATTGTGCTCAGTGATGTAAGGCTTGGATGCAGCTGCTTGGCCATGGAAACCCATGTCATGATGTTCTCTATGCATTGTTCTTGAACTAATCTGAAGGACACATGAACTTTGGAGGTCTGTAGCAATTGACTGTGCAGAAAATTGGCAAACTCCGTGCACTATGCGGCTGAGTTGCTGTCATTCCCAATTGCTTCCACTTTATTATAATATCACTAACAGGAGACTGCGGAATATTTAGTAATAAGTAAATTTCAAGATTAGAGAGGTGCTATCCTATCATAGTACCACACTGGCATTCACTGAGCGCCTGAGAGCAACCCATTGTTTCACAAATGTATGTAGAAGCAGTCTGCGTGCCTAGGTAGCAGTTATATTATGCGCCTCCCACCCCCTCACCCCCCCAGAGCAGGTGTGCGTGTACATGTATGTCCTCGTGCACATGCGTTTCTTCTCCTCACAGGCACCTTTGCGCATACATGTTACAACTGTTCTATTCCATCACCCCCCCCCCCCCCCCCCCCCCCCCCCCCCCCCCCTAGTGGGCCTGTGTTTGAAATGTATTTAATTCCCTTTAATTCTGTGATCATACTGTATTTTGGCTATGTAGCTGGATGTGGACAAATTTTCACTTATGCAATGGCTTTGGAGTATCCTGCATGGATTCATTATTTAATTTGTTTTATCCAACAACTATGGAGAATAAAGGCTATGGGTGTATTTTATATTTGAACTATAGTTTGATCATACATTACCACTAGCTTAGATATTTTAGTTTGTCACAAATTTTCACTGTTGGAGACTATGGTTTGCCCTATTGCCTGGCCATCTTTGCTGCAGCAAGTGTACAAGAGAACCATTACTAGACGGCACATTGTGTGTATCTCTGACACACAACTGCTTTACACAGCAGGATTTGACATCCTAGAGTGAAAAAAGTCTCAGTGATCAGTAATGACTTCTTGATTACGATATCTCAATAGCATTTGGTAAACATTACAAATACATAAAAATGTTTTCAGACAAATTTCACTTTTTGCTTGATTTCACCAAACACAGTGAGTGGAGTTTTGAGGTACTATATATTAATTACATGAAAGGTAATTGTGTATTAATTACATGATGTATTATGTCCTATGTTATTAGGTTCCCCAGATCATATCTACCAGTTTACACATCTGTGCATTTTTGGTCTAGGTGAGGATTTGGAACCAGGTTAAGCTTGGTGAGTGTCCAGAGATTACAGCTAATACCCCCACCTCACTGGATTGGATCTTCGACAAGTACTGGCATCCTCCCCATACAGGCCAGCTCCTCAGTGCAGTGAATTTTATCATTTCCCTACTGATCCTGATGGAATCAGTGCAGGGATATATATAGTGGCTGATGGAAAGAACTTAAGGCTTAATGGCTTAATGGCTTAAAGGCATAATGTTACATACACTATTTTGCAAAATGTATTCACTCATCTGTCTTCACACACGAACTTGAGTGGCATCCCATTTTTAATCCATAGGGTTTAATATGATCTTGGCTCACCTTTTGCCATTATAATAGCTTCAACAATGTCTTGGTATGCTGAAGTATTATGAGTTGCTTTCACTGGAACTAAGGGACCGAGCTCAACTCCCGAAAAACACCCCCACACCAAACTTTACACTTGGCACAATGTAGTCAGACAAGTCCAGTTCTCCTGGCAACCACCAAACCCAGACTTGTCCATCGGTTTGCCAGATGGAGAAGTGTGATTCATCACTCCAGAGCACACGTTTCCAGTACTGTAGAGCTTACACTGTAAAAAAAAAAAAAATCTGTAAAAAAAAGAAAAAATCTCCTGGAAATTGTCTGGCAGGACATTTTCCTTTTTTCGATGGAAAGTTCGTGGACTTTTCTGTAAATGGTAAAAAAAGTATAAAGTATATCCTCCATACAATTTACGGACATTTCCTTCAACTCTAAAACAGGAAATTCCATTTACAATATATTTTCTGTGCAATTAATGGAAAATTATGTTAGTAGTAAAATGGAAAATTGTGTTTACACTAACATTAAAGGGCAGTTCCTTTCACTTTTAATCATTAAATGAACTTCTTCATCACCGTAAAAATACATTTCTATTCAGTATTTGTTCAAATATATAAAGTTAATCATCCCTTTATTTACTCCAACTCAAAATCTTTAGGTCATAGCGAGTGGTGTGGCAGGCATGGTTTGGAACCAAATGCAGTACTCAGCAGACTGATGTAAATTAAAAATTGCGTTATTGCTTAATTGCAAGCTTCAGAAAAAACCCTCCATGGGACAAAACCTGACAGGTAATCCATAAGCTCATTCAAAAACAGGATGAGATGATTGATCAACATGGTATATGTATACATACGCAGAAGACTGTCTTGCTGTCACTGCTGCGCTGTCGACAATTGTGTGTTGTTAAAAACAATAAATATATAATGTCAAAAAAGGGTTCCTTTAATTTTTTGAGCAGTGTATATATTTGAGCCTGTATGTATATTTTTGAGAAAATCCAAAAAAAATTCAAACTTGTGCAAAAAAACAAAAAAAACAAAAACAGGATGAGATGAACATACAAGCACACCACCACAAGGGGAGCTTCCGACAGGAACACTGTGACAAGAAACAGACATGAACTCCCCTGGCTCCCCTTTCCAGCCCTCCCCACCCTAGTGCTCCCATGCTATATGTTTCTGCAAATGCAGAGGTTTTTGTAACTTTATACTGTATGTGTGTATGTATACAAAGTATGAGATGATTTTTTTCCTCACTCATCCCTATATGTTTTCACTATTGTTTCTGTCTTTTTAATGGCAGCGCCTCCAGAAGGGGGGCAGTATGGCCACAGTTCACCTATCTCCCCATGTTTGTTTGTTTGTCTTCTTGGATGGGTGTTCTGTTAACTGTAATTTCCCCATTGTGGGATCAATAAAGAATCATCATCATCAATATATACACACACCAGGGAATGAGATCATTGGAAACAGCTGGGCATGACTAAACCCAAAGCACAAGAACCAAAGTAAATAAAATTATATATACTTTCAGTTCTATCAAAATAAAACAGGAAATGGCAAACACAAAGACCAAGACTAATACAGGTGAACTTGACACAAGGCAGGGGAAAACAGGAATATAGAAAGACACAAACACACAGAGACCAACTGTAGACAAGAGATCTGAACAGGATACTGAGGCAGATATTACTCAAAACTGAAACAAAGGAAGAATACAAATAACAAACCCTACTATAAACTCAAAGCACTGGTCAAAAGGCTCAGGACCATGACAGTATACTAAAATATAACAGCCTTCATCTCTAGACTAATGTAATGTCTCATGATAAAATCACTAAACAGTCAATACCTTAATAAAAGAACTCACAATCTTTATCATTTGAGCATTTTTATTTTCCTGAAATCATCATCATGTAAATGTGTTCATATACATGCATTCATACCTGACAAACATTGACATTCATTTCATTTAACAATATGCAGAATATGTATAAACTAGAATTACTACCTCACATTTTGCCACAGGCAAACAGTTAAGTTGCAGTTTAGATCCATGTCTGATGTGTCTAAGTGAATATTCGCTCTAGATTAAAACTGCAGAGTCTTTACCTTACAATACAAAGTGCCTTGATACAAGATTTGTTGATTATTAACTGGTGCTATATGAGTAAAGATGGTTAGATCTAAAGAAGGTGTTCCTGAAATTTGGGTTTATTAGAACAGGCCAGATGGACGACCACAGCCCTCTCAGCACAAGGCTGACAGGACTTTGACACCAAAGAATGCCTTATGCATATTTGACACACCAGCCACGTGTTGACCAGTCTGTCCTTACATACTGCATCTCAGTCTGGTACTCTGGCTGCACTCTAAACAACAGGAAAGCTCTCCAGCTCATCATGAAGACAGCTGAGAGGAACACTGGCACCCAGCTCCGCAGATTAGAGGACATACAGGATCCGCTGCACCAGGTGGGTCACAGCCATAATAAGGGACAGCACAAATCCTGGACACTGCCTCTTCACCCCCTGCCTTCTGTGAGGTGCTACAGGATACTGTATCTCCAAACCACAAGACTGAAAAACAGCTTTTACCATAGAGCTGTCACACTACTGAACACTGACAATATCAAACCCAACATACTATAGCTCCACCTTCACATCCACTTGCACATCCACCACTTTACCACTGCACTGTTTTTTTGCCAGTGCAGTGGTAATTTATTGCCATTTATTGCCATTTTCACTGTGAATACCAGATCTTATTTATCCTTTTTATATTTCTTATTTCTATCTGTATTTATAACGTTAGCACCTGGATGATGGCTCCAACAAAATTTCACTGTATTGTGCAATGACAATATATCTTATCTTAAAAGCTTAATATAGAACATAACCTATGGAAGTGGCCAATGTTGTCGCATTTATACTTTTGCAGGTGCGTTGCATGTGTTAATTACCTTTTGGTCATGTCCTGGTGTTTTACATGTGGTGCTGGCCAACAGAAAGATAAAATGCTGGGACTTTGTTCTCTCCTGGGTCCTATTCTTTGTTGTGGTCAGTTTTTTTTTTCTTTTTTTTTTTAAGGCGCTTCTTTGTGCATACTTGGGGGAAGTAGCTGGGAAGGAAATGATAGTATGATAGTGTTTCTCAGGAGGTGTGCTTCAGGTTACATTGTAAAACTTCAAAAATAACTAGCAATATTAGATCAAATAAAATTTCAGGCCAAGATTAACATGGCATTTTTCTATAACAAAGGCATGGCTGCAGCTCTATCTGGTGGCAGATGGCTGCTTAACATTTAGGACAACCATTTACAGCACTGGGCATCAATTAAAATCTTAATTAGGCTAACTGACGTCTGGTACCGACTGGTGACAATAGCGACGTCTAGTTGAATAGTCACGCACATCCCTAGTTGGAGTGGAGACGCAGTTACACAAAGGATAAAAAGGTACCTTTCTCTGTGCTACAACATGGACGTAATGATAAAAGTGCTGAGTACAAACTTATTTAACTGGCATTTCATGAACTTACCGCTGTAATCTGTTAACCAGCAAACTAGTCTCTGCTGGTCAGCAGTCTTTACTTTAGCAACCCAAATCAGCAGAGGTGGGAAGTAATGAAGTACAAATACTTTGTTACTGTACTTAAGAAAATTTTTCAGGTATCTGTACTTTACTTGAGTATTTATTTTTTTGACAAATTACTCCCTACATTTTTACACAAACATCTGTACTTTTTAGTTCTTACACTTTCAAAACAGACTCGTTAGTTTAGGGTTAACGTGTCTGAGAAGTTTTCATTTCCGGTCACTGCGCCTTCAAACATCAACCCAATCTGAGCCTAAACAGAGGAATAATAATAGACAAGGGATTATCGTGTCGGTGTATCCATCCCCAGGATGGATCGCATCGCATAAAAAGACATGAAAACCATATAATTTATGCATAATTTATAGTGCTGAACTCAGGAATTAAAGTGGGCCAGACTGAGTGCAACTGTCCTTAAGTTGTGGTTGCGGTACTTCAGTATCTAGCTAGCACTACTGAAGACAGGGTTCTAGGCAGTGGTTGATCGCCCGGTGCTGCTCCATGCTGAAATCGTCTCGTGCCAGACTGAGAATTTCACCAGTTCACTGTTGAATCTCTTCTATCAACAGTGACTTTTTTAAAACCCAAAAGGTTATGAAAGATTATGAGCTGAAGCATGTTTGAAAAACCTGGAAGGAGTCTTTTCTGAATGTAATGGCTGTGTTACAGAGGCAACAGCAGCAAATGACTCACAGCCCCTTTAAAAACCAAACAGCTTGAAAGGCTTCATTTTGAGTTTAAGAATGTCAGGGTCACAAAGTGTTTTGAAAAAAAAAACAAAAAAAAACTAAAGGGACATTTTTAATCAGAGTAGAGCATCAAGTCACTTTAACTTCTGGGATATTGATGTGATCAGTGAAGCAGCAGAGGGGGTGTTAATCCGTTTCAGCTGATTTGGTGTTAATGAAATTAACAACAACAATAACATGCTCTAGAGGGGCAACAATGAGACAACCCCCCAAAAAGGAATGGTTTTACAGGTGGAGGCCACTCACATTTTTTCTGACTTTTGTTTTTCATTTCTGCATTTAGCTAGGGTCAGTGTTTCTACTGGTAGCATGAGGCCATCCCCGAACCCTACAGAGGTTGCAAAGGTAGTCTAACTCCTCCAGGATGCCACATCAATATGTGCCATTGCCAGAAAGTTTGCTGTGTCTCCCAGCACAGGTCTTAAGATCATGGAGGAGATTCCAGGAGACAGGCAGTTACTCTAGGAGAGTTGGGCAGGGCCGTAGAAGGTCTTTAACCCATAAGCTTGACCGGAATCTGCTCCTTTGAGCAAGGAGGAACAGGATGAGCACTGCCATTAGATCCCCCAGGACACCATCTGCTGTCTCATTAGGCGCGTGCTCCAACATGGTCAGACATGCATACAAGCACGCAGGAGTCATACAAACCATTTTGAATTGCTGCAATTAAATTTTGCCAAAATGGACTAGCTTGCTGCATGATTTTTTCACTTTGATTTTCAGGGTGTCTTTGAATTTAGTCCTCTATACAGTAGGTTGCTAATTTTAATCTCCATCAAACAATGTGGTATATTTTCATGGTATATTTTATCCAACGCGATTTCACATTATAGTTTAGTTTTAGTCTGTTGTAACTTTTTTCTCTAATTCAGTTAGTTTTAATTAGTTTTTAGAGTGCTCATTTTGATTCTTTGTTAAATGCTTAGTTTTTGTTTAGTTTCCATTAGTTTTAGAATTAATTTTAGTTTTTTCATACTTTGTCAGGTGCACGAGTCAAGATGCCACAAATGTATCTGTGCATCCTCCCGCTTTAAGTGTATTAACTAGCCAGCAGTTTTAGGTGAAAACAGTCAATTATGGTTGTCACCTTTCTGTATGGCTGCGCTGCTGGTTCTCTGTCGGAGCTGCTCGGAGATGCTAGCTCCGTTAGACACTAATTAGACTGTTGCAGGGCCTAGGTGCACAAACTACCTGCATTTATTCTTGTGTGAGCTGCATTATGTATGTTAATTACCTTGTGGTCGTGTGCTGGGATTTTTTTCCCCTCCTTGGTCCTCGCTCACTGTGTTCAGGTTTTTTTTTTCTCATTTTGTTTATTTCCTCACATCCATTCTGATAGTTTAAGCAGTCTCCCTCCAGGAATTTGCTGACATTTGTGAGTTCTTATGTTGATTCTTTGATTATTATTCCTGATTGTTATTCTCTCACTGATAAATTCAAAAACTGCGGCAAAATGTAGCCAGAAATGCACGAGAAGACTCGACTGCGTGGACCCAACGTGTAGTTACATTTGTCAAGAGGTGCACGTCAGTTTACTTCTTAGGTTTGGAGGGGTCTCCGTAGCCGCCTTGTGTGCGCTTCTCAGGTGCACTTTGAGATCCTGGTGGTGTTTTCCCTTTGAGAAGTGTTCCACACATTTTGCCATCATATATATCTGTCTCACTGTCGTACTCAAAGAAATCCCAAATTGGACTCTGCCACTTTTTCCCTACCTTTGCTGTTGCCATTATTTTGCAGACTGGTGTGGTGAACAGACACACACATACACAGTGAGGTGCTGTATGGCGATCCCAGCTAAAACTACTAGAATAGAAAAAATTATTTCATATCAGTCCACAAGAAGGGCTGCACCCTGCTGTGGGCTGCTGTGCCGCACCCTGCTGTGGGTACAGAAGGTGGTCAGGATTATCAATGACGTTCAATGACCTCCTCTACACCACAGCTTTAAAAGGATCCAGTTTTCAGCCAATGACATAGCCAGTCTTTCTGAGAAATTGATTTAGTCTGTTGGTGTCATATAAGGAAGTGGTAAGTATTAATATGCTTATACTGCATTGGCAGTGAGTTTAAGATCACTGTCATGCAGTGGCAAAAAAAAAAAGCCACTGACAGTCAGATGCTTTCCATATGCTATTACATGTTGGATCATAATATTCCCAACACCACTGCCCCAAACCATAACAGAGCTGCCACCTTCTCTTCTGACCTCCTCTGCACATACTGATGACAATTTGAAATTGTGCCACTGATTTTCAGTAGTTAGTGTGTAATTTGGCATACCTCAACCAAATTAAAATACACAAACATTAAGTATTTAAGTGTCATGATTCTTATGGTGTGTTTGCCACTTTAAGAGGCTAAATCCAAGGAAAATCCAGATTATTAGAAAAAACACTGAGAGAACAAATATTTGATAAATCTAAAGTATTCTCAGCTGCATTTATTCTCTGCTGTAAATACGAGAAAGTATTCAAAATCATTGTAAATCCATATATTCTTATTATATACTAGTAAAATGAATGAAAACCTACAGTGGTAATCTAGTACTTGGTTAAATCATTGTTTTGGTGTGCAGCAAGTAATTCCTTTTAATGCCATATTTCACCATAATCAAACCAATTTCCCTACACATGTGCTGTGGATGGTGATACAGATGTGATGAAGGCATCTCTCCAGAGCTTTAATTTTGACACTATAAACATAAAGAATTACAGGAACACTGGAAATTGTCAGGAATTATCTCTGTTGAACCGTAAAGGCCATTTATCTAATTTCTTCCAAGTTGTTTTTGAGTAAATGCTCACATTTAGTGGTGTTATATTGTGAAACTAAACAGAAGGAGTTTGGCCATATGAATAAAATACAAATACAGTTGCAAATGGTTGTATTTAGACATAAAATTTGCTCTGACTGTTAGTTTAGATCTGCAATACTTTAAGGAAATGGAGGTTTGAATGAGTACCAAGGTGCATTTGAGAAAGACACTTACTGTAAGCTTTATGCTCGTGCTTTAAATCTGTGCTGTTCAGTACAGCTGCATACTCCACTGCCTCACATACACTAAATAACCCTGCAATAATGGTTTGGGGTTCTTGCTTTAGTCACTTTCTTATTTATTTTGGCCTGCCTTCTTGCATTTCACATACTTTAACTGATGGTCTTTCTTTAGTTTTCCATCAGTTTTTCTGCCATATCTGTGTTCAATCATTAATACTCATCCAGTATATATCCTCCTCTGCTTCCTTTTGTTCCTTGGAATATGTATGTGTGTGTGTGTGTGTGTGTGTGTGTGTGTGTGTGTGTGTGTGTGTGTGTGTGTGTGTGTGTGTGTGTGTGTGTGTGTGTGTGTGCGTGTGTAGGCCAATGTGTGTGAATACCACTAGATGTCAGGAGATTGCAGTCAAATGAATTCTGTTTTTTTAGTCTCCTAATTGAAGTGTATAATCCTCTTCACAGTGCATTTTTTTTGAGAACGAAATATTTACAAAACCTTCACATTCAGTGTGTGCACTCTTAGAACAGATGCGTTGTTTGTTGTCACAAGTATTTTGTTAATCCCAAAGAGACACCTATTGTGTTGTTTTCTACAGAGTATGTGTTAACTGTAGTGGTGAGTGGATTGATCTAAGTAACAGTGGTATCAATACAATGCCGGTATTGGTATCGGATCCAGGCACGTGCACAGATAGACCCCTAGTGGCGCTCAAGTACCTGCCCTTTTGCCCTGGATGATAAAAGTGCCCTTTCTGCCAGAGCCCAATTTTTTCTTCATTCATCAATATTTAAAAATAGATTACATCTCTCTCATGTATTCAGTGGTAGTTGTGTTTGTAAGTTTGCTTACAATTTAGATTTTTAGTTTGTTTTAGTGTAGTTTTTTTTTAATTCTGTTGGTAGTTATTTGTATTAGTTCTTGTTTCCCAAAACACCTGTAGACTCAACTTCAACTGTGTTTACAATCTGATCACACCAACAAAGAGCAGTGCAGTGCTGAAAATACTTGAAGTCACATGGTCTGATCTTGCACTCTGATTGGTTCTAGGGACATGGAGGCATTTACTGGCAATGGGAAGCGGCATTTGGAGGCTTTTGATAATTCAGACTAGTCAGAGATGGGTATTTAACGGGTTATGATGCAACATGATTGATTGGCATACAGTACCTGTGGCAGTACTATTTGGGGGGGGTTGATGGAAAGCTCTGGTGGGCCCGATGTGGACCGTAGGCCACCAGTTGACATTCCCTGCTTTTGGGCAAACCCTGGGTTAACTTAAGTTCATAACCATCATTTATCCTGATCGCCAGTGTTAGGGTAAGTGTATCCAGATAACAGAAAGATAGCCTGGGTATGCTGAACTTGCTGCATCGTACTGTATAGAGCCCTGGTCTTCAAAGTAAGTCCAGTTGCAAAATACATGAAAAGCTGAAAGGTGTGTTTTAGTGTGTTAACTATTTATTGAGGGAAGTAAAAATGATTTAGTGGTCGTTAAAGTGTCTTCAGATTTGGCAACGTGATGATGATTTATCTTATAAATCCTGACACACTGTTCTCCCTACATGATTTATAAGTCAAAGTATTGGTATCTGCAATACTGGCCCTGTATTTACTTGGTATCAGATTGATACCAAAATTTGCAGTATCGCACACCATATTAGGAAAATGTAATCTGCGAGTTATAATAATCATAATTATCTGAATTGTAAGTAATTGTAATTGTATTAGTTATGGGTAGAAAGATGCGTACGTGATGAGGAATGAACTTTGTATGACCTTTTAAGAGTTGTTTTGTGTGATAAAATGTGCCTTGCTGACCATAAGGATAAGAGAGGATGCATATGACCACAGTCTGGAAATCCCTCTGACTCTTGTGTCAGTTTTCATATTTGTGTACTTAGCTACCAATAGATGAGGGGGAGGAGAAAGGTTATACTAGTGTCAGTTTGTAGATCATGTCAAAGTGGAACTGTGTCAAATGTCACTGTGTGCTTTTACTTCTTCTCTTGTCTGTGCGCCTTTACAAAATCAGCTCTATTTTTTCTCCCCATGTTAATGTTTTTCTTTATAATCCCACTATGTTGTATTGTATGTTAAGTGTGTGTGTATGTGTGTGTTTCTGACATGAAACAATCTCAATAATGAAGGCGAGAAGCCACAACAACGTCGCCTGGGATCCAGAGGCAGACAGAGAAAGACCCTGGGTACCCGGGCCATCCACAGCCCACCAGGAGCTCAGAAGACCTGAGGACACACATCCCCATGGCAACCTCATAGACACCCCAGAGGAGGAAGGAGGGAGGCCCCAAAAGGAGCCCCCATAGTCAAAGGGTAAAAGCCCCAGAGAGCCAGAGGCAATGAGCAGCCCACCCTGTCTACATGAATGGCCTGTACTCTAGCCTGCTCCCGTGCCAAAGTCCTAGCAAAGGTGGACTAGTTCTTTACCTGCCCATGATGGCAAAAAGCAATATGACAGTCCATATTCAGAGAATATGAGGAACCTGGCACCATCTGCACGAAAACCAGGATCCTACCGTACTTGTTAGGATTGCTGTCAGCTATCTTGTGGAGAGATGAGGATCATAAGTTTTTACTGCATCACTTGTCTTAAATTTGAGACACACAAATAAACATATAGCAATGGAATGAAATTTATTTATCTATCTGTACTGTACTATATGACTATTTTATAGTTGTGTGTGAGCTATATTTGAGACTATTAGTGATCTGATTGATAATAGAAGCTGTCTTCTATTTTCAATTATCCATCCAGTTTTCTGTGTAAGTATTGTAGGGTCTTTACCTTACAATTTAATGCCCCTTGAGGTGACTGCTTGTTGTGATTTGGTGCTATATAAATAAAATTGAATTGAATTGATGAAAAAATGCATCTTGCCAAAAATATTGTCACTATTTTCCATAAACTAATTTCCAAAACCTAGGAGCACAATGAAGAATCTCTAAGTAAATATAAATTGCCCTCAAAATATTTGCTTCCACATGTACTGTCAGAGATGCCTCATTCTCACCTTCTGCCTTGGAACTATGCCAAGGAGCACTACTATGATCCAGACTCACACAGGCACTTCATTATAACCTACGAAACCTTCAATGGGATATGGAGGAAAGCCAGAGAAGATATCACCAGAAGAGCAAGTCAGAAGGCCATGTAACTCTGATTATGACAAAGATTATGACACAGATGAAGATGTCACTGAGTGGGAGTCTCCAACATTGGCTGAGATATTTCATCAGTATCCAGGGTTCATTAATATTCCACTTCTGGTAAGGAACTCATTGATCCTATAATCTCCTTAGTTTCTCAATACATGTATCAATTGTTACTCCTTTGAAGCAGTCCCAGGATATTTAATTGCAAGAAGCCATGCCTCATTGAACATGGAACATGAACAAATTGCATTGACACTGACTAAACAACTGTTTATTTTAGCTTGATTCAGATTTTGGAAAACTGTTTGAGGGGGTAACTGATCTTTTTCTTTGCAAATGGGAGACAAACATCATCCAAAAGTTGATGAAGATTGGTTCTTTGGAGTTGTCTCAAGATCTGGTAAACCCTTTATCTTCAACTACTGAGAATGACACTGATAGTATGTGGTATTGCATCAATTTAATTGCATTTAAGCAATGAATACATACTTAATTCATTTTAAGTGTTTAACGTGACTAAGGTATAGTTCAACTATCTAATTTGTGACCTATTTTCTTCTAGACCCGCTTTGCTTTAAAGCACTTCAGTGCTCACACACCTTCTTCTGGCAATTGCTTCAGGACAGAGAGCAGAATGGAGTTGCTGCAGTTGAAATCAGCCATCCCCTACCTCTTAGACTTTGTACCAGTATGTTGCTTTTGTCTTAATCTGTCTTTTTCTGGCATTTTGATTGCAACATTTCATTCATCATCCTGATTTTTGGTTATGTCCATTTGCTGATTTTGTAATGTAGTTTCTGTGTTACAGATTGGAACAAGCATCTCTTCTCTGCTTGAAAATCCTGAGTCAAAGACCCACCCAAGATTATGTGATCATCACTATATGTGACAAGATTGCTCTTCCACTTGGAAATGAAGGGCTGACAAGCACAGTCAACAAGCTGTTCAAGATATATTAAGTTTGCAAACTTATTTACCTGATCTTCTCTTTTCTGGAACACATTTATGAGATGCAAAATTGTTGATCTCATCTTCAAACTCCTGGCTATTTCATAGCCTATTTCATAGGTAAACCATGTATTTTTATCTGAAGTGTAAGCGTACGATTGGAGGAGAAGTCAGGAACCTTATTCAGCATCTCAGAGCCTTTCATGCCTTATCAGATTGAAATTACTGAAATTATTTTTTGCCAGAACAACTGCCAAAGAACATATTTGTCATGTAATGCTGTGTGGCAGGCAGGAGGAGGACCCTAATGCAGGACACTTGACTGGAATAACTAAAAAAACTCAGCTTTATTGCTGGAAACCACAAGGAAGGCTGAACTGGGCGAGGCCAACAGCACAAACTCAGACACGGGTTCACAAGGAGACGCACACAGCGACAAACACTGACTATGACATGGACACGACAACAAGCACGGGAAAACACAGGACTTAAATACACAAGGACTGATGAGGGAAGCAGACACATCTGGGAAACACAGGTGAACAGCATAACACTAACACAAGGAGACACAGTCCCCCCAAGGGATGGCTCCCAGACAACCCCCCAAAAAATGTAGTTAAGGACAGGTGGAGGGGGCCTGGAGGGAGGGACCAAACAGAACAAAACAAAACACAGGAGTCCACACAGTGCAGGGCTCAGAAGCCGCCCAAAAAAGCTAAGGCGGCCGCCCAGGCCAAGTCCACAAGGGTCAGGGGGCCGACCGCAGTGCCAGTGGCAGCGACAAGGCAGGTCAGGGGAGCAGCTGCGGACTTGACTGCTGTGGGCTCGGGACAGGGCTCGGGTATGGCTGCCCAGAGCAGGATGGCTCGAGTGCGGCTGCCCACAGCAGCCACACTCAAGCTGCACCCTGCTGTGGGCTGCTGTGCCGCACCCTGCTGTGGGTTGCTGTGGGCTGCTGTTGACATTGACAGACCCAGACCCAGCCTGAATTCATAAATAGAGAAACATTGGCAATTGCCACAATAGCACCCCCTACATAAAGAAAGAAAATTGTACACGGAGAGGAATTTATTTAGTTTCCAGGAACTTTATGAAAATGGGTACACTAATTTTGCATGCTGCAGCCATGGCCACACCCCAAATGCCCCATTGTATTTCAATGGAAAACCTGACATTGCTATCCATCTATCCATTGCTTTCAGGTTTTATCCCTCCCATCATTGCCAAGAGTTGCATCTTTTACCAGCGGGGATTACATTCGGCAGGAGAAGCGGCTCGCAGGTGGCGAGGGCCTTTTATCGCCACTTGTGGCTATATTTGTAATTGTAATTGTAGGCTGAAAAAAAACATCTTACTGACAATACACATGAGCAGTGCTATATACAGTTATATTTCTTATGGTTATTTATGTTGGAAATTTTATAAGGCTGTTTTTTCCTTTTGAAACTGATGATCTTATACATACAATACATACAATACAATAAATACAATAAATATGAATCTTTTTTGTATTGTTGTTGTTGGCTTATAGAATCCTCATTCCTAGGAATAGAGTACACATTTTTAAACACATTAATGTGTCAATATAAGGACCACACAAACCATGTGTTAAAACTGACAAACAAGTGATCCTGTTCCATTTTACACAATAAATGTGTTAAAACTATCAATACAGTAGCAGTGTTAAAAGGAACACAAAATGTGCGGTCCTTATATTGAAACATTAATGTATTATAAATTGACACCGCTTGAGTTGATATTAACACATCCGTTTTAAGATAAGATACAATTTCACATCTGAAAAAAATTGCACTTTTGTGTCATTTTTCATGCTTTTTCAAATATTTCGTTCTTAAAAAACACATTGTGAAGAAAATTAGGTCGACATCAAGCAATGATGTGCTGGTCCTGATATTTCTATACAAGAAAAGGAAAAAACAGAGATTCTAGGTTTATTCTCACGAGAGAGCAGCAGCAGGGAGAATTTCATGGTTTGATCCAGGAGTTGAAGCTGGATCACGACCGCTTTCGTACATATTTCAGGAGGTCAGTGGGACGTTTTGAGCTCTTGTCAGAGTCGGGACCACATCTGAGGAAGCAAAGAAATAATTTCAGAGAGCTGACTGACATGGAGCAGCCTCTAGCTGTGGGTCTGAGGTAAGACAGTACTATTTTACTATTTCCATATCATAGTAAAAAACATGGACCGATTTATTCAGTATATCGGTGCATGCTTTGAGCTATGAGCTCACATGTTGTCAAACACTTTGGACTGATTGGTCAGATCTGTTTATTTGCTTGCTGAAGTCAGAAAAATCAAACCTGTTCTGAAAAAATAAATGCCGAAAAATTTCTGGTGATATTACAGTCAGTGTGAATGGCTGCATTAACAACAGGTGAGTCTGAAAAATCTTTTTAACACATGAAAAATTTGCATGAATTTCATGCCTTTTCTTTTGTTTTATCCTGATGCCAGTCATGTCCCCTTCCTTTGCATTTCCATGTCTTTGGTGAAACAGGTATGATCCTTGAGTCTGAAGGTGCAGGCCCAAATTAAAACTTGCCTTGACCGCAAGTGAGTACCTATATAAGGGATTTGACACATGAGGAGAGAACACTGGGCGAGGAAATAACCTTCTCTTTCTTCTCCTCCACCTTTACACGTGTGGCCAACACACTATTAGGCAGAACAGTTGGTGCATCTCGGCCGCTGTATTCATGGTGGTGGGGCAACACGGCAGGTTCCACAAAGCAGCACCGCTCCCATGTATATTTAATGGATTAATTCTAAGTTTTTGAGAATTCATCACTTTGTTGGATGATGTAATTACACACAAATCAGTGTATATATTCTTTTTTTTGTTAAACTCAAAAAATGATTGACTGATTTTAAGCATGCCAAGAACAAAGGTCCACACCCATTCTTCATTTGATATATATTTATTCACTTATTTAATACACCCACTCGGATTCGTTTCCTGTGGGTGTTGGACTCTGCCAGGGCTGCACTTTGTCACCGATTCTGTTCATAACTTTTATAGACAGAATTTCTAGGCGTAGCCAGGTGGCGGAAGGCTT
This sequence comes from Archocentrus centrarchus, assembly GCF_007364275.1. NCBI lineage: Eukaryota > Metazoa > Chordata > Actinopteri > Cichliformes > Cichlidae > Archocentrus > Archocentrus centrarchus. Next base: position 1,210,999 of record NW_022060258.1, read on the forward strand.
CTTCCTCGGTGGCCTCAGAGTCTCATCTCTGCTCTTTGCAGATGATGCGGTCCTGTTGGCTTCATCAGGGGGGGGCCTCCAGCTCGCAGTGGAACGGTTCGCAGCCGAGTGTGAAGCGGCCGGCATGAGAATCAGCACCTCTAAGTCTGAGGCCATGGTCCTCAGCCGGAAAAGGGTGGAGTACCCTCTCCGGCTCAGGAACGAGTTCTTGCCTGAAGTGGAGGAGTTCAAGTATCTCGGGGTCTTGTTCACGAGTGATGGGAGAAGGGAGCGGGAGATCGACAGACGGATCGGGGCTGCTTCTGCAGTAATGCGGACGCTGCACCGGTGGTGAAGAGGGAGCTTAGTGTAAAAGCGAAGCTCTCGATTTACCGGTCGATCTACATTCCTACCCTCACCTATGGTCACGAGCTTTGGGTAGTGACCGAAAGAATAAGATCGCGAATACAAGCGGCAGAAATGAGTTTCCTTCGGAGGGTGGCTGGCCTCTCCCTTAGAGATAGGGTGAGGAGTGCAGCTATCCGGGAGGGGCTCAGAGTAGAGCCACTGCTCCTCCACATCCAAAGGAGCCAGTTGAGGTGGCTCGGGCATCTGATTAGGATGCCTCCTGGCCGCCTCTTGGGTGAGGTGTTCCGGGCATGTCCCAGCGGGAGGAGGCCCCGCGGCAGACCCAGGACACGCTGGAGAGATTATATCTCTCGGCTGGCCTGAGAACGTCTTGGGGTCCCCCCGGATGAGCTAGAGGAGGTGGCTGGGGAGAGGGAAGCCTGGGCTTCTCTGCTTAGGCTCCTGCCCCCACGACCCGGCTCCAGATAAGCGGAAGAAAATGGATGGATGGATGGATGGACTTATTTAATACTTATGGTGCAGTTCAGCAGTGCTCATCAGATTAGGACTAGAGCAGGTTGCTCTATTAATATGTTACACAATAAACAGTTTTCTGTTTTGCATGCAAAATTATATTATTGTTCTGAGACAAAATTAGTATTGAAAATAATCATCAGTCCTCACTGAGCATGAGCTTTTATAGCAGCGTTACATCCTTCTCCCAAATATCCCAGACTTTTATGAAGCTGAGGCAAAGCATAGGATCAGTTAGAACTTTATAAACTTTATATGTCCAAGACACACCAAACAGCAGCAGAAGGCAAACCTTTATTGATATCATCCCAAAATATGTCATCTGACAGGCTGTAAATTTCCTTTGGATTACATTGTCAGACAGCCCATCTGCAGCATCAACCATGAGACGTGCAATCAGGGTTGCCACTACATGAGGATATACACTGCTCAAAAAAATAAAGGGAACACTTAAACAACACAATATAACTCCAAGTGAATCAAACTTCTGTGAAATCAAACTGTCCACTTAGGAAGCAACACTGATTGACAATCACTTTCACATGCTGTTGTGCAAATGGAATAGACAACTGGTGGAAATTATTGGCAATTAGCAAGACACACTCAATAAAGGAGTGGTTTTGTAGGTGGAGACCACAGACCACTTCTCAGTACCTATGCTTTCTGGCTGATGTTTTGGTCACTTTTGAACGTTGGTGGTGCTTTCAAACTCATGGTAGCATGAGACAGACTCTACAACCCACACAAGTTGGCTCAGGTAGTGCAGCTCATCCAGAATGGCACATCAATGCGAGCTGTGGAAAGAAGGTTTGCTGTGTCTGTCACCATAGTGTCCAGAGGCCAGTACACCAGGAGACGCGGAGGAGGCCGTAGGAGGGCAACAACCCAGCAGCAGGACCGCTACCTCCACCTTTGTGCAAAGAGGAACAGGAGGAGCACTGCCAGAGCCCTGCAAAATGACCACCAGCAGGCCACAAATGTGCATGTGTCTGCACAAGCGGTTAGAAACCGACTCCGTGAGGATGGTATGAGGACCCAATGTCCACAGATGGGGGTTGTGCTCACAGCACAACACCGTGCGGGACGCTTGGCATTTGCCAGAGAACACCAGGATTGGCAAATTCGCCACTGGTGCCCTGTGCTCTTCACAGATGAAAGCAGGTTCACACTGAGCACATGGGACAGATGTGACAGAGTCTGGAGACACCGTGGAGAGCGATCTGCTGCCTGCAACATCCTTCAGCATGACCGGTTTGGCAGTGGGTCAGTAATGGTGTGGGGTGGCATTTCTTTGGAGGGCCACACAGCCCTCCATGTGCTCGCCAGAGGTAGCATGACTGCCATTAGGTACCAAGATGAGATTCTCAGACCCCTTGTGAAACCATATGCTGGTGTGGTTGGCCCTGGGTTCCTCCTAATGCAGGACAATGCTAGACCTCATGTGGCTGGAGTGTGTCAGCAGTTCCTGCAAGATGAAGGCATTGAAGCTATGGACTGGCCTGCCCGTTCCCCAGACCTGAATCTGATTGAGCACATCTGGGACATCATGTCTCGCTCCATCCACCAACATCATGTTGCACCACAGACTGTCCAGGAGTTGGCGGATGCTTTAGTCCAGGGCTGGGAGGAGATCCCAGGAGACCATCCGCCACCTCATCAGGAGCATGCCCAGGCATTGTAGGGAGGTCATACAGGCACGTGGAGGCCACACACAATACTGAGCCTCATTTTGACTTGTTTTAAAGACATTAAATCAAAGTTGGATCAGCCTGTAGTGTGTTTTTCCACTTTAATTTTGTGTGTGCCTCCAAATCCAGGCCTCTATTGGTTAATAAATTTGATTTCCATTGATGATTTTTGTGTGATTTTGTTGTCAGCACATTCAACTTTGTACAGAACAAAATATTCAATGAGAAAATTTCATTCATTCAGAGCTAGGATGTGTTATTTGAGTGTTCCCTTTATTTTTGAGCAGCATACTTCACTGCCTGTGGTTCAGATGGAGAACTATTGAATGAGAGTGTTTTTTTTCTTAAGAGGAAGGAACCTAAGATTTTTCTTTTTAGGTGCCTCCCTAGCATTGTCAATAGCAACTTCTCTCTACAGAGTGTGCGCTACAATGCCGATGCAATGATAGAGTTATGATTTACATCACACATGAAATTCGTGTTTTTGTTGTTGTTTTGTTCTCATGGGAGAATAACTGGTGAATTAAGAAGTTGATTCCAATCCTTTTGTGTAATTTTAAACTGCAGCAATAACACATTGTTGTCACAAACACACTTGAACTTGCTTCAAGGCATACAACTTGGAACCTCTGAGCCAGGGAATGGTGCACCTTGCTCAAGGACCAAAAAGTGGCAGCTTGTAGTGCCAGGGACTTCAGTGCCTGACACTCTGACAAGTAACCAGAGCTTTAACTCTTGAGGCAACACTACTCAAACCTTGCACATTTGCAACACTGGCTATTGTGTTGCATGAAAAACTATTCAGTAATGTCATTCTGTGTTTCAGGTAATTCAAGGTTTACTACAATCAGAGAAGTAAACTAAACAGTGAACAAAACTTGAAAAAAAAAAAAAAGAGATACGAATAATTAAGCCAATAATCAAACAATGTTTTCAAAAAGGCCACCCTGACAGCTATCTGTCATTGGGCAACAGAGAAATGATTTCACACCTCATTCTTTGTCCGACTGACCCCGTTAGCCAGCATCACGCTAACCATTAATCTCGTCTAACTGTCCAACTAAGCGTGAAGAGACTGGAAAACAAAATGTTCCTTCCATGCATGACAACAGAATCACACCCATGTGTGTGTGCAATATCACCTGGAAACATATGCACACACACACACACACACACACACACACACACACACACACACACACACACACACACACACACACACACAAACAAGAAAAATGCCACACTTCCACACAAATATCGTTGTTTGCACCACACCTCCTTCACATCCCGCCACTATCATCTCTCCACATGACATGTTGTGAAGGGCAGAGAGGACAAGCATAGAGCCAAGCATGAATAGCAATAACTTTCATCTTAACTTTGTCTAAAATTTCTATTTGAAAGTACTGATGTGAAAGTCTGGTGAGTAGTTATCTCTGCCTTTGAAGGAATAGTATCCCAGAAACCTCAGCTGCTTGAGTTGGCAACTATTGCCACCATGCACTTTTATATTTTAAACACTAAAGGACTATTAAATTCACTGGACTGACATGAGCATTACTCACACTCAGACTGTTTACTCCTCACCGGGTCCTGCTTCCTTCCTCTGAGGTCAGAGGATAAGGTGCCTTCTTCATCTCATCTCAAGAAAGTGCTCCACATCAGTCAATAAGGAAACCATAAACTCTGTTTCAGAGCCACTAGATTTTAAGACTTTTATGCTTACTATATGCTGTGACTAAGTTTTTTGGTGCTGAAGCAGTACAGTAGATCTCACTACTGAGTTGTCTGTTCTTAAGCATGACAGCTCTAAGACTGATCATCATGGTTTATCACTTCCGTGCTCCTAAACCCCCTGGGGAAAGATCTGTGATTTCTGTCTCTGAGCTGACAATTGTAAAAATAAAGCATAATTTGATTTCTGTTTTTGAATCATCCATCCATCCATCCATCCATCCTCTACCACTTAAGTGCTAAAAATGAGCCATTTCTATGACTCTATACACCAGTTTTGCATCACCTGTATTAGCTGCCACAAAGATTGAGCCACTGCAGTGGCTGGGAAATAAAATAGTTGGCTTCATGTTTGGCAGCTTAATAAAAGCTGCCAAACATGAAGATTAAGTTGACTGTTCATTGTGAACCTTGTTCTGAAAATCCTTGTATTCCTCGTTTAACAGTTGGTGTACCTCAGTTAGACATTATTTGTGTTCCTCAGCCTACTCAGAGACGTTATTATTACAGCAATAGTGAGAGAATTTCTCAGCCAGAGGCTGTAAATGTATTACAGCTTCCAGAGGACAGTTGCTACACCCAGGGGCCCTCCCCTGAGACTGAGCACCCTGCACCCATCCTTGCTCCCAGGGTGAGGGCAGCTGAGGCCTAGCTTGTCCCTGTACCCGTTCCTGTTCCCAGGGTTGGGGTGGCTGGGCCACTTCATCAGCTCCATCAGTTGTCAGAGGAGTCATGCTTTTAGTTTAAAAACATTAAAGGAGTCCTGCCCAGCCTCAGTCAGTGCAATCTGTTTCCTGTGCGGCCTCTGCATTCGGAGCCAGAGGTTCTGCAGCTCCAGAGGCTGCGAGTCCTGTTGAGCAGCTTCTAGCATCCCCTGAGAATCCTGCTCTGCCTGAACTTGAGCTTCCAGAGCCTGAGCCAGTGTGTTCTGCTCTGCCTGAACCAGTGATCCCCAAGCTGATGGAGTCCAAAGGTCTCAGCCTCCACTGTCGGCCACCAGCCAAGCCACTGGAGGTGTCCTGTTTCCTCCGTCAACATCCACCCCAAGAGTGTCACCACCATCAGCTTCCGGAGGGGTACCGTCTCTTATGTTGTTGGTTTCATCACCAACACCAGCCTCCAGAAGATCTTCTTTGCTGCCAGTGTCCAGTCAAGCCACCGGAGAGTGTCCTTCACCATCGGCCCGTGCAGGGTTTCATCTCCTTTTGTCACTGGTCCTCAGCTCCCATCAACAAACGTTGGCCCCCAGAAGATCTTCAATGGCAACGACCACCTGAGGTGTCCTGTCATCTCTGTTTACGCCAGACACCAGAGAATTTCCTTTGCCATTGTCAGCCTCCAGCCAAGCCACTTAAGATGCCACGCCACCTCCACCAATGCCAGCCATCAGAGGGCTTCCTTTGCCATCACTGGCCATGCAGCTGGCCCCCAGAGTTCCTCTGCATCTGCCGCTGGCCACTCTCTTCAGGTCTCACCCCATGGCTGAGCAGACCCCTGGAACTGTGCTTTTGTCTTGAACTTTTGCTCCCTGTTTCTCTTTTGCTTGGTTTGTGGTGTACCTGTAATCAACCATCCAACGGCTTGTTTAAGTTCTACTCAGTCTGTCTCCACCTCCAACATTTGGGGCCACTTTAGTACTCCACACAGTCAGTAAACCAACCTGACCGTGACAGTTACCCTCAGAGAAAATCAAGTGTATTAAGCAGAATAAAATCCTGTTTAATAAGTCAAGAAAATGTGTAATGCATTGACTTTCTAGCAATGTTTGGTCCAAATCAGCCACAGGCTGTAATTAAATATAATTCAGAGGTACTTTGAAATGACACTTTGCTGTTCTGTACTTACATTTTTAATGTGATGACGTATACTTTGCACTATGACAACTGGCACAGTTATAGTATCTCTCCTAAGATGTAGAAAAACTAATCAGAGTTTTAATCTAATCTAAGGAAATAGTTAGTCACGCTAGAATGCTGGATCTGCAAAACAATGTTACAGATACATGTAAGGCCATCTTGATATGGCATGTTGAAAGATGAGAGATTGGCTGCAAAAGTCATCTTTAATTCATAACTGTTACTGTTGTATTACTGCCATCACAAGAAATGTGCACTGAGTAGCTTATTAACAGACTTTTAGATAATCTGCATGAGTGTAGTTCCTAAACTGTTATAGAGTCTGCCAAGGGCATAAATGAAACAAATGGGAAATAAATTCAGTAATTTTGCTTGAATTCATTTTGTATTTTTTCATCATGAAAAATTAATTTGAAGGCAAAATTTAAATAGCTTTTGAACAGACTTGATGAGAGTCAGGGTACACATGACAAATCTGTGCCCCAGAATGACCAAACATGTCTCCTCTTGATGCTTACTGGGCTCCACAGGTTTTAGTTTATTATACTTGACTGAAAAATTAGGGTTGATAAAAATAGCCCAGGAGTCCCTGTCCATGTGCCCTGTAGGCCCGACTAGAGCACTTGGAAATTGCGAATGATAAATTGTGTATACAGACATTAGGTCAGTGGTTATTCTCAATTAGCCTTTAGTCTTTGTCTTTAATCTAATATCCATAAGAATTCAGTTACAATTTATGATTCACACATACAGCAGTTTCATTTTATTGACAATAGTATGCCCTATTCACTAGATTTCAGGAGTGTACACATGCATATGAAAAACAGCTGATGGAAGATGTGGACAAAAGAATCATAACTTGTTAGTCACAAATTCAAACCTCAACACGAAAACACTTCAGCCTTGGGTGAAAGAAGTTCTGTGTGTAACACATATTTTCCCTTTGAACCCTCTCAGCTTAATCAAGCTGCTGCTCTGATTAATTAGATCCAGTGTTACACATAAGAGAAAGGACCATAAAGAATTACTTAAACATGGGATAAATAAAGCATTTGTACAATATTAGATTTCTTTCATAATCTGCTGTCATATTACTGGAACAGCTCCTGATATTTATTTAATTCCACACTAAACGTCCTGATTGTTGCTGTTTTTGATTTCACCTGCTTTGGCAGGCCTCAGTAAAGCAATGACACTTTACATCATGCGGCAGCTGGCAGCAGAAGTGAAGACAGCAGGCGCGTGCGCAGATAGACCCCTAGAGGCGCTCAAGCACCTGCCCCTTTCTGCCGGCTCCCAATTTTTTTTGCTTCATTCATCAATATTTAAAAATAAAAATTACTATCTCTGTAAAAAAGTGTTTTGATATCTGATGGGCATTTATTTGAGTTCTTGCGCACAAGCACCCGCCCTGCCCCTCCTTCCTCCTCCGTTTAGAACTCATGCAGTGTTGAGCGCCAAACCGCTGCTACACACTTGTCCTCTGACCCCCAGCATCAGACAGACAGACTGTTTTGCATTTAGGCTTCACACCAGCTGAAAGTGCTTGCCTTTTGATACAAAGAGCATCTGTGCATAACACATAGCCTACACGTTTTGTACTCAATGAGTCATGAAATACGTGATTCAGAGCCCAGTGTTTTATGTTTTTGTAAACTGAAGTCTGTTGTATACTTTCTCTAGTTGTGTTTCTAAGTTTGCTTACAGTTTAGATTCTTAGTTTGTTATAGTTTTCTGAATTCTGTTGTTAGTTATAGTTATTTGTATTTACTGTTTCCCTCGTCGTCGCTGCGTTCTTGTGTTATTCCTCCTGTGTCAAGTGTGTTGTGTTTCAGGTGTCTGTCTTCCCTGTTAGCTGCTTCCATGTTCCTGTGTCACAGTCTGGATGTCTGTGTTTTGGGTTTTCCCTCTGTGAACCTGCTTCCCCGTGTGGTGTCAAGTCTGTGTGTATATTTCCGTTGGTCACGTCCTGTATTAGTTTGTCAGTCTCCTGTTGTCTGTGTTGTGTTTAGTTTTGCTTCCCCTTGTCTCATTTCTGTGATTATGTTCAGCTCTGTTTCCCACTTGTTGGCTGTTCATTATCCCTCTGTGTTTTTATTGTCTGGGTTTCCATTGTTCCTTGTCGCGTCTTCATCGTTGTTGCTTTTCCCTGCTGTGTGCTCTTATGTATTCACGTTTCTAGTGAGTTTCACATTTTGTGCAGCTGGCTCTTGGACCAGCCTTGTGATGTTCAAACTGTCTTTGTGTCCCACTCAGATCATCTGCAGTGTTGCATGCTACTGCCCAGACAATGGATATGGTAAATGTCTATCTATAATGGATAGTCTGGACCACCTCTGCACCACTTACAGGCCAGGCAGCACAGAAACTTTCTATTATTCACAAGATTCTAGTATTTCATTCGCTTATTTAACACTCATTAGTGTGTGTGTGTGTGTGTGTGTGTGTGTGTGTGTGTGTGTGTGTGTGGTGTGTGTGTGTGTGTGTGTGTGTGTGTGTGTGCATATATGTATGTGGATTGTTTGCTACCAATAGTTATGACTTTGCACCCGCTCACTCTTGTCCAGATATGTTTTTTTGTTGTTAGCTCTGTGATGGACAGGTAAACTTGTCCAAGATGTACTCCACATTTCTTCCTGTCAGTTGGGATGAGATACAACAGTTAAGGAAATGGCATATGTTTTCCTTGGATCATCAAACTGAGGCTTCAATAATGAAAATGGGTAAATGTCTTTTTTAAACACCACACAGATCTGTCACAAAGCGTAATATGTATGCTGCCTGCTTTAACACTGCATGCCAGAAAAACGATATCTTTAGTAGAAGGTGTGACTTTTTCTTGGCTTGTTTTTGCTTGTGTCTGTGGTGTTTGTGTATTTGTGTGCTCATGTGATGGGGAGCTTTACAAGCTCAAACAAACAGCAGTGATCCAGACTGAGGCAACAAAGCATTTCATTTTCATGGCCCTAAATCCCTTTGACCTTCCTCTTTAAAATGTCCTCTGCTGCACTCTTCCTGGATTGCTTTGTTTTTATTATGATAGTGTTCGTTTTCTTTCTTGTGTCGCTAATGAATAAACACTAATGAAAATCCCTGGGGCAAAAGAGGCTAGCATTTAATTCTACCAGAATCATGGTGTAGATTTGTGTGTGGTGTGTGTGTGTTGTGTGTGTGTGTGTGTGTGTGTGTGTGGTGTGTGTGTGTGTGTGTGTGTGTGTGTTGTGCGTGTCAGGGAGAGCAGTTGAGTGAAAGAAGAAATGTAATGGCCACACAATGACACAAAGTGATGATCAAATATCTGGCCTTACTCTTCTAAATTAAAGTGATACAGGGAGTGAATTCATAGGTGATCAAAGCCATTATCCATCAGTATATAAAAAAGACAAAGGCACAGGGAAAAGTTCTAAATTGAGTCATAACAACATAGTCAAAATGTGGACAGCCTACTATAATGAAAGCTTCCCTATATAGGTATTCAATATTTTCCACTTTATGAGGAAGCTTAGACTGAATCCAAAATTACAGAGAATATCCATTATTAGGTTTGAGTGAAATGGCCTTGAAAAGCTTGAGCACCCTCAGCTCACTACACACAGAAATCTCAGATTGTGTTATTTAATGGATAACTTGGGTGAATTTCCTATTCATTTTGTTATTGTGGGCTCTATGGGTCATGCAAACTTTACACTCTGTTGTAGAGATTAGAACTCAGAAAGCAAGACCTCAGGCAAACAGTATGCAGCACATCCAGGCCAAATTATACTTGTTCAGATGTGAGACAGTGGACAGCTTTAAAGTAGTAGATAAAAAAATAGGGTGCCAAAAACAATGTAGTTTTTTAACTCCAGCTAGTTAATTAGTATTAATTTATTGTGACTAATTGTTCTCCGAGCTGACTGAAACACTGCTCTAGTTATCAATGGGTTTTTGGGCACAATTATCCAACTCAACAATTTTGAACCACCTACAGGTACTTCTCCAGAAGTTATTTATCAGAACAAGGTTAAACTTTAAAAAAAAACAAAAAAAAAAACATTCTTGCAACTTTTAAATTTCCATATTTTAATAAAGCTTATTCTTAATTTTAGTCAGTCTACACATATTAAATAACTCCCAAATATACTGTCCCAGTGTGAAACAAGCTCATTTGAATTATTAAAAGCTCTCTTAGCATGTTCAACAGGTCATTTATTATCATGTACTTTTCCTTAAACTGGGTCTCATTTCATGTGTTTTGGTAGTAAAATCAGTCATTTTGGCTCAGCTACGTGTTTCAAAAATGCAAGTTAAACCTTTGTGTACAGTATGGGTGTAGTAACTTGATTCAGTTTAAGTTAGTGTCTTTCTTATTACAGTGTGTTTTGTTAGCTTGTGGACACAGCACAACTCTGCTGATTTCAATAATGACATAAGACCTTAGTTTACATTTACTGCTTCTCAGCATGTACTGTGAGTAATATTTAGAATTTCGTCACTGTTCTAAACTAAGCACAAAAACTATATGAAATTGTATTAATTATACAGGCTTTTTGAAAGTGAGGGAGGTAATGTGTAAAACAGCATTCCAGTCAAAAGATCAGTTGCTCTCTTTCTACGGTGTGTGTGTGTGTGCATGCATATATATATATATATATATATATATATATATATAGATATATATATATTATATATTATATATAATATATATATATATATATCTAATATTATATATCTATATATATATATCTGGAAGGCCTGGGTTCGATTTCCACCTTGGCCCAGGCCTCTCCCTCCCTCTGTGTGGAGTTTGCATGTTCTCCCCGTGCTTGCGTGGGTTTCCTCCGGGTACTCCGGTTTCCTCCCACATTCCAAAGACATGCACTTACTGGGTTAGGTTAATTGGCTACACTAAATTGCCCATAGGTGTGAATGACAGTGTGAAAGTGAGTGTGAAAGGTTGTTCGTCTTTCTGTGTTGGCCCTGTGACAGGCTGGTGACCTGTTCAGGGGTGTACCCTGCATTTTGCCAGCTGGGATAGGCTCCAGCCCCCTGCGGATGGATGGTTGGATGGATGGATGGATGGATGGATGGATATTTTTACATATATACACAAATATTTCTCTCAACAATGTCCAGAAAACAGGGGGGGGGGGGGGGCTGGAGATCTTAGTAAGATGGCTCTCCTGGTAATTAAAGAAGTAAATGACAGCATTCTTTGTTTGAAGCGTGGTAAGTCCAGTTCTGGGGCAACTCCAAAGATAGCAGAAAAGGGTTTGGCTCACATTGTAGAACTTCGGATAGAGTACAGAAGGACTGACTTCCAGAAATAGCCAGAAAAAGAAAAGACTAACATGTGGATTAATGTAGCAGGTGCACGCCTACACCTGTCACATGCTGAGTCCACATTTGGGGTAAATGCACACTCGTTAGGCTTTAGAAAATGTACCTGGTGGACAACTTTGAATTGCAGAAGTGCTTGGCGAGAGCGCACATAGAAGATGAATGCACCTGATCCAAAATGGAGTCCCACACATTATCAGAGATGGGGGATTGTAGATCTTGTTCCCAGACTGTTTTAATAGCAGTCAGAGATGGACAATGCAATTTTCAGATGACATTATAAAGTTTATACAGTACACTTTGGAACAGGATTGATTGGCAGAAGAAATGCATCGAGAGGATATCTGGAGGTTTATGGGGAAATTGTGATTTCATACTTTGCACATAATTCCTGACCTGCAGAAATCTAAAAATCCAAATTTTTTTGTTAGTTCAGAGAAGCTAGAGAAGTATCCATCTGATATAAATCCTCAAAACCACTTCACTCCTTTTTCATACCAGACTCAAAAGCCTGTCAATGGCACAAACAGGTGATTAGCTGCAATAGGGCTTAAGAGTGAAAAAGCCTGGAGACAAAGTGTCTTCCTGAATTGGGGACCAAATTTTAAGAGACTGTTTAACCACCGGGCTGCTAAGGGGACCTGAACGGTAGAAGAAGAGCTAAGTTAAAAGTGCAGACAGAGAGGTTCCAGTACCTCCACAGACTAGAGATGAAGGCTCAGATAAAATGCTGCCAGTAAGCATTCCTCAGATGTTAGCTGTCCAGTAGTAGTTTTGAAAATTGGGCAAGGCCATTCCACCTGACTGTTTAGGCCTAAGAAAGGCTTTTCTAATCTGGAGCGTTTACCATTCCAAATAAAAGAAAGAATTAATCAGTCCAGAGATTTAAAGAATGATTTAGGAATTATAACAGGGAGACACTGGAAAAGATAGAGATATTTAGGGAGCAGCATCATTTTCACAGAGTTAATTCTACCTGTAAGAGACAGTAACAATGCGGACCATTTAGATAAGAGTTGTTTTGACTGATCAAGTAAAGGAAGAAAATTATTTTTGAATATGTTTTGAAATTTTCTAGTGACATGTATGCCAAGATATTTACATTGTTCAGTCGCTTTCCTAAGAGGAAAGCTACCCTAATTAAGTTTTTTTGCCTCATTGTTAATCAAAACAATTCACTTATCTAAATTTATTTTGCACTCGGACAATTTTCCAAGATTATCCAATACCTGGAGTATTCCAGGTAATGACTAGTTGGTCAGAACATATTAAAACAAATTGTTACCATAAAGTTGTGGTCACGTTTGCCTCTGCAAATGCCCTGTCTCTCCCTGCTGCCATGGATTGCAATAGCACGTCGGCTCAATTGCAACGGCAAATAAGAGGGGGCTTTAAAAGACAGCCCTGTCTTGTTTCCACAGTACAAGCCTAAAATACTCTGAATATTAGCCGTTTGTTAGCACTGAAGCAGACGGACACTTATATAACAGTTTTATCCAAGAGAGAACTTCTCCAGGGCAGCAGAAAGAATGTGAGATCACTTGAGAATGTTTTACAAAAAATCTGCTGGGGACCCGTCAGGTCCTGGTGATTTTCCAGATTGCATAGAGAATATAGCTGCGTTAATTTCCTCCTGGGTGATAGGGGCTTCAAGATTTTGTATTAAGTCTGTAGACAGTAAGGAATATTAAGAAAACTAAAAAATGCCCTCCATATTACTCAAACAGGCAGTAGATTCAGGCATGTACAACCTTGAATGGAACACTTTAAAATATCACTGATTATATTTGAATTCGATGAGGTGTTCCATGTCAGTTTTTACACCTGGTATTATTGCTTGGCTCCACATGGTGCAATTGATTGGCCAGGATTTTACCAGTTTTCTCACCGGCTCATAAAAATACTCATATTCCAATCAAACAGCCTTCAACCTGATGGGTAGAAAGGAAATTTTCTAAGCAAGGGAGCTGGTGAGCCAGAAGAAGAGCAGACTAACACCTGCCACAGTAGAATAATATTTCTAAATAAAACCAGTGAAGAAAAACTGTGACCTTGCTTCTGTGAATAAAGATTCCTGATGGACCATACAAGTCCCCAAATGACTGATAAGCCATTAGCTTTAAAGGTTTTCTTTAAAACACTGTGAGACAACATTAAAAAAAAAAAATCTTTTTCCAAGTTCATCCAAACATCATGATCTGCTCCAAGCAGTACGGATCTCTTTCCTGTTACTAACGTTTTGTCCAGTTTATTTAGCTTTCTTTAGATTTTTTCTTTGGTTTAATCTGGAATGTGTGTTAGAGTTTGTGGGAGTGTGTCTGCATGTCAGGGTTTTAAACAAACAAACAAACAAACAAATGTTTACTCCTTTTTAACAAAGAACATCTGCCAAGAGCAGCGGATCCCCTGAAGTACTGGGGATGATTGTTAGACATTCCTAGTTGTCTAACAATCACAATTTATTTAAATGTGTAATGATGATGTAATCATTACTTAGTATAAATGAATACAACACATGAATGACCATACAGTCATCTCTGAACCTCTGGACATGGAACTGAAACAGTGACAGTGCTTCAGTCATGTTCGTGAGAGGCTGCTATAGCTTCAGTTGTCCACCAGATGTCACTGTCACTGAAGCCTTGAAGCTTTAATTGCTTTTTCGGCACAATGGTGAGGAAAGCCTCTGTGCTTCATGAGGCTTCACCTGCCCATTACTAACAAAAAAAAAATCACAAACAGTAGGGAACACACAAACAACACTACGCTGTGAAAAGGACTAATGGAAAGTGAGTCTTTAAATAGACACATGAGACACAGCTGAAACTAATCCAATAGATAGAGATGGGAAGCAAAACTGGAAATGTGAGAAAGAAGTTACCTAAATAAAACAGGAAGTAACAAAATGAGGGCAAAAATAACAGGAAGCAATCAGGAAAGTACAAAACACAAACTGCATAAACAATAACAAACTAGAGAGAAAATATTAAACATACCAGAAATTGAAAGTCCAACTCAAATTGCTGGTCAAAGACCTAACCCTAACCAAACAAAACAAAACAAAACAAACCAAAACAAAACAAAACAAAACAAACAAAACAAAACAAAACAAAACAAAACAAAAAATAAATAAAAGAAAATAAATAAACAAAACAAACAAAACAAAAATAAAATAAAATAAAATAAATAAACAAAACACAAGAGCTGCATCTACTACTGGCCTTAGTTAGTGTATTAAATGTTAAAAATTCATGACAGCACATTAAAGGAGGATTTCCAGGAGAAAGCTTTGGCAGCACAGCTTAGTTTCGTAAGTTTATGTGAGCAGAGTTCCATCCAAGCAAACCACAAGACTTCTGGAACAAGGTCCTTGGATAGACAAGACCAGAGTGGACACGTCTGACAATGATGAACAGCACCGTGTTTGGTGAACTCTGTGTAACTAAATATTCTAGAATCAAATGTGAGACTGCCTGACTGACAGCTTTGTAAGGCTTGGCCAAAACTGGGTTATGCAACAGGGCAATGATCCACACAAGCAAATGTATAACAGAATGGCAGAAAAAGAAAAGAATCAAGGTGTTGCAATGGCCCACTCAATGTCCAGACCTCAACTAAGGGCAAAAATTCCTGCTCAGCCATATGAGTGACTGTTATTACTGCAAGTTACTGTTGTTAATGGTGATTCTATAAGCTACTGAAGTTACTGGAGTGTACTTTTGGTAGCTTGGCTTAGTTTTTGTTAAATACACAATGACAAGGTTTTATTTTTATTATGTCCTAATGTAAATCTTACACTAGAAACGTGTGCTTTCTTTTTCACATGACTGTACAGTACCAGTAAAAAGTTTGGACACACTTCCATTGATATTAATGAGTGATTGTGTCCACACTTTTTACTGGTACTTTACATGAGCATGTAATATGATTCAGGCAAAATGTTTTACCTTAGTGAGATGATAATGGAAGTCCTTCTGTCCTTATATTCTTAATAGACCACTTTTATTTTTGCTTATAAAGGTATGCTATATTTATAATTACCACAGTGAATCTAGTCCATAGTTAGGTCCATATGTTTGACAATTAGATACATTTTTATACATAATCCCCCATTTTCATAGGTTCAAAAGCAATTGAAAAATTGACTGAAAGGCAGTTTCATGGCCTGGTGAGGTCTGCTCCTGTCAGGATGCTATGTTGCTGTTGCTGTGGTGGTCTCTCTCTCTCTCTATTTCTCCAGGAGGCGGATATTATGGAGTTCCTCCACCCCTCTGGGCCGGGACTGGAGGTCAGAGCTGGCGCACCTGTTTCTTGTTATGTGGCAATCAGCCCAGTATTTAAGGCCCAATCTAAGCTTCTGTTCTTTGTGAGAGTGTCTGCAATTGCGCTGTAATGACCTCCAACCCTTTTGTCACCAAGAGAATTTTGTGCATTTAGCTCATGTCCTTGTGTTTGGTGGCTACACTAGAAGCTCAACCCTGTTCTCACTCACCTGTGTTTTTGGACCAGCCTGCTTGCCGCGCTTGCTGGAGATACCTCATTACTCCCGTTCACCTGCCTCCCCTTATGGAAATCATCTGTGCCCCAGCAGCAACCACACACCTTCTCCTACAGATTGCCCCACTGTTGCCAACTCCTCGTAAGGTAGCTATAAGCTGTCCTAAAAGTTGCTATATTGTGGGAGTGGCGCAGTGGGTAGGTGCTTGCCTTGCAGCCAGAAGGCTGCAGGTTTGAGCCCCTGTCCCTGCGCTGCATTGTGTCCTTGGGCAAGACATTTAAACCACATTGCCTAACGGTAGCGCTGGTCTCTGGCTGCATGACTGCAGATGCTTGTCTCTGGATGAGTGATCTGGAACAAACATTTCGTTGTGTGCCTTGTGCGCACAATGAAATGATCGTTGAATCTAACAACAGATGTTGAGTCTAACATCTATATGATGTCATCACCTAATTTGCATAAATGGTCATTTATGCATGTAATTGTAATCGAGGCTGTAGGAGAGAGGAATAACATCTTTGGAGAGACAAAAAGTGAAAAGAAACACCCTATATATGTTCAGAACTACAAATGAACTTTATGAAATAACTTTATGACTTTAATACTTTGCCTAGACCCACAGTATATAAATCAATTTTGTCCCATATTATTTAAGTAAATCCACCAGCTGCATCATGAGGAATAAGCACACAAACAAGACCCACTTCTGCTATAAAAGTGACTTCCTGTACAAACCAACTTCTGCTATGAGCTGTGTCCAAATTTAGTTGCCGCATCCTTCGAAGGCCACATTTGTAGGCTGATTACATCACAGTGAGGCAACGAAGGCTGTCCAACTTCGAAGGCTCCTCCAAATGCGGTCGACAAATGCATCCTTCTTTTCTCAAATTTGAAGAATGGGTCCGGTGTATCCTTCGTGGCCTATCATATCCCATGATTCATTGCGCATCAAAACTCAAACATACAATGGTGGAGGTTAGCGGCCAACAAGTTTGAATTACGACTGTTTCTGTGACACAAAATAAACTTTTAAGATGTTTTCAGGTGAGAATGTAAATGTGTGAACCTCAAATATCAGCTTGTTTTATCAAGATACCGCTTAATTGCAAAAAGTGCTCTGACGTTTTCGGAGATGTCAGTTGCTATCGAGGCTCACTATACCCGGAGAGAACGTCCGATCCACGGCACATCCGTTTCAAACCCCCTGGCTTTTGCTGCTGAGCGGAAGTTAAACACAAATATAACTCTCTCAGATGATCTCTAAAGGATCGTGTTTGGTTTATTTCACTGTTTCATTTGTTCCTGAGCAAATTGGTTTGGCTGAAATTAAAGGAAAGCGTCATAACCGGATAGTTTTATTGAACATTAATATTTCTCTCGAGAGCTGTTAATTATTTGGAAATTAATCATTTTCTCAACAGTATTCCTTGATGTTGAAATGTTTTATGCTTGTTTTAATAGCTTATTTTGAATTAAAGAATTAAAATTAAACCACAAAAAAGGAGAAAAAGTTGGGTCTCTGTTTTAACAGCTGGTTTTCCACAGCTGTGCTTCACATTGTCACAGCTGCTAGGTAACATGAGCGACGCTGAGGTGAGGGCAGGCGATGCAGATATGAAGGCTAGACTGTCCAATTTCACAGCCGCTCACTTCCAGCCTTTGTGGGCTTCGTGGACTGCGAAGGACCTGGTGTATGTAGACTGGGTCCTTCAAAGCATGCGGCCCCTGAATGTGGACACAGCTATGGAGTTGTGGTATAGCAGCACCCTCTTTCCTGCAGCCAGGTACTCTTTGGGGTCCAGGCATTACCAAAGCATATGAACGAATGCAGTACGAAGGCTCTATGTACACAATACGGTGACAGCGGAGGATTTCAGGTTTCTGGTCTATCTCCAAAACTCTCCAAAATTCGACGTCACCGGAAATAGTTGTTAAATTTGTTGCTCGTTGCTTTTTGGAAAAAAAAGTCGCTATGGGGTCTGAAAAGCCGCTAAATCTAGCAACAAAGTCACTAAATTGGCAACACTGGATTGCCCGGCTCCCGCGTGCAAGTAAGATCCCTTGTGCCATCTAGGAACTGTCTCTTCACCCAATTATTCTATAAAACAAACTCCTGTTTCTCTGCCTAGAGAGACGCACCCACGCCACCTGTGTTATTTTCCTGTGCCGCTCACCAGGGAACTACTGTCCTATGAGAATACCCTTCTGGATACTGCTTCTGGCATAAAATATCAGCTACCTTGTGTTTCTAATAAACTGTTTGTAATCAGCTTCTGCCTTCTTGTCCATGTGTGCACTTGGGTCCACCTTGTAGCTTTTGTTGTAACAGTTCCCTCGTTATTCAATCAAAACTAAGCAAAAAACTAAACTAAACTAAACTAAAAAGAAAAAGTTTATCTTGAGTGTTGAAGTTGAATTTTAAATATGCAGTCCAAAGAGATGTCCAAAGAGATGTCATTAGGCTGAATACCCAAAAATGAGCCTATTGGAGAGAGAAAAACTTTAGGAGTTGCCAAACCAACAATCTGGTATATTCTTAAAATGAAGGAATACAGTTTCCAGTTCAGCAATACCAAAATGCCTGAAAGACAAATGAAGAACACTATGATTTCAAATTCTTTTCTTAGTCAAGAAAAGCTTCTTACAGCATCTAGCCAAATCAAGAATGCTCCCAAGGAGGCCAGCTAATTGTCAAAGTCTACAATAAAGAGATGCTTCTTGAATGTGAATACAGATGGTTTATAACAAAGAGCAAACCTCACCAGGAGGACCAGATTAGAATTTACCAGAAAACTTCTAAAACACCATGTTGGTTTAATATGTGTTGCAAGTATACAGTACATAAATACATATTGTATGTAGAATGCTTTGATTTAGCATGTAATATTATGTTAATTACGCTAACGTTATATAACGTTTAGTCAGGCGAGGGAGGGGACAAGTCAGTGGTATCAATCCCTTCATCCTCCAGGCACTGCCTGCATTCTCTCACCAGGCCAGGCAGTGTTGTGAACCAGGAGGAACCCAGGACCCACTGTACTGACAAAGGGGCTGACGATGGTTCTAAGGATTTCATCCCGATACCTAAGACTGCCATTAGGTATCGGGATTTCATCCCATACCTAATGGCAGTCTTGGTGCTGTTGCATAGCCTGTAGAGGTCTTTGTGTCCCTCCCTGGATATGCCTCCCCAGACCATCACAGAGCCACCACCAAACTGGTCATTCTGAACGGCAATATATGTTCTCCAGACCATTTCATGCCTGTAAACATGTGCTCAGGGTGAACCTGCTCTCATCTGTAAAAAGTATAGGGTGCCAGTGATGAACTGCCAATTCTGGTTTTCTATGACAATACCAATTAGGCTCCACAGTGCCAGGCAGTGAACACAGGGCCCACTAGAGGACGCTGGACTCTCAGACCATCCTCATGAAGTCTGTTTTTGATTGTTTGGTCAGCGACATTCACAATAATGACCTGCTGTCACTAGTGCAGCCCCTTTGTAGGGCTCTGGCCCTCCTTGCACAAAGGAGCAGATACTGTTCCTGCTGATGGGGTAAGGACCTTTTACGGCCCTGTACAGCTGTCCTCGAGTAACTGCCTGTCTCCTGGAATCCTTTCCATGCTCCCATCTCCCAGCACAGTCTCACCTGTGCTGGGAGATGCAGCATATATATAATATATATATATTATATATATATCTCTCTCTCCTCCTCTCTTATCTCTCTTATCTTATCTCTCTCTATCTCTGGCCTACTCCTGCCTTGTCCTTTTCCCCCCGTTTTCTCTTCCCCGTATTTCAGTGACGTTAGCGTAATTTTCTCTACCTCTTTCCCCTACCTGTCCTGTCGTGCCTGGCATGGCTGCTGAGTGGCTAGGCTTTCTTCTATGCCCCTACTGTCCTGCTGTGTCCTGCTGTGTGACTGATTTGTCTTATCCACACACATGCACGGACAGACTACTTTATAAAGCAATTGGGAGTTATGGAGTACTGAGACTGATCAATAAAACATATCTATGACACACACACACACACACAACACACACACACACACACACACCACACACACACACAACAAATACATCCACAGGTTACCATGATTGTACTGAGATGACACTGTGTGGAATTGTTCACAAAGAAAGTGGCAGATTGACAGCAGGGAGTCAAGTCCTTCAAATGGCTTGTAAGCTGCATGTATTGATTTTTGGTTCCTTATGAACAATCTCTGGGGCAAACACAACTATCACCTACAATGCCTAATGTACCGCCATCTAAAATGCACGCCCTCAAAACCACACTCACCCTACTGCACATAATGAGCTAAAAGACAGCTGAATTACAGCCAGCGTCATTACATTTCTGCATTAAAAAAAAGTTCCTGCTGGTGAGAAGAATATTTCCTTTGTCTTGAAGAACTGAGAAAAACAGGAATATGAAACAAGAAGTACAATGAATTCATACCTTAGATCTTTAATAATATGGAGAAGAAGTCTGCATAATTTAACAAGTTATATATACATGAAACATTTTCCCTTTAAAACCTAGAAAATATCATTATTCTACTTATCATGAGTGTAGGGTTCAAGTACAATGAGCTGATTTCTGGACAGTGAGATTATGAGCTTGATTTGAGCTTAAAGATTCAGCCAAAGTTGTACATCTGACCAAGAGTTTAGCAAACATTTGGTGATAGTCCTGCATGGGAAGCTGAGATGCTGCCTGACATATTGCCATTTGGAAATTGTCAATTTGTCCAGATGGAGTTTCTATTCAGAATGTCCAACAGTGGTGTGATAGACTACAGAATCACTTCTAAACAGTTCATAGGAGGTCTGGACTGGCATTGGCATTGAGTATTTGGTAAAGATGGCTGTCTCCTGTCGCAGCCAAGTACTCACATGTTATGGTTTGCTGAAAGTTTTAAGATTTCAAGTGAAAAATTTGCCATAGATTCAATAAAGTGCCTCAAAAAACTTAAACGCTGAGAAGCCTGAGCGTGTTGCTATGAAGAAACCCAATGTGTTCTATTACAGTACATGGATCGGTCCATGCATTCTGCTGTTCATACAATAGTGTGCTAATATAAGATTTATATTTATTTATATTAGAATTTATATCATATCTTTTATGCCAATCTGTGCTATGTTGGAAGGTAAAAAAAAAGGACAAAAATGTACAATAAAACTAAATGTAATACATCCTTGTTTTGAAGTGAAAAACAATACCAAAAGCATCATAAAAAGGTTTTAAGAAGGGGTTTGTAGGCTAATACACAATGATAGCTTCAGTCCTTGTTCTGGTTTTGGAATGCTTGAAGAGACTCAATCATTTTTTTTAAAAAGTTGAAAACTCATGCCTTGGAGACCAAACTTACTTGAGTAGCACCAAAAGTCTCTCTGGAGGGACATCTGCATATGTGATGAAAATGAGCATGTCATACATATTACTGTCTAGACAACCTGCCTGACTCTGTCTCAGGATGGCTGCTCTCTGCAGACGGAATGTTTTATCACCAACAGATGGCAGATCCTTAGAGAGGTGATGAGTTACATGATGACTAACCTGAGCTGGACAAAGCAGAGACAATAGGATCCACCAGCTGGTTAGTGCACCGGAGACTCAAATAACAAAGTTTGTGCACTAGCAGAGATTTCTAATTGATTTGTTTTCCCCTGACACACCAGCTGCTGGTGCCAGATTACCTAACCTGATTAGATTCTCAAGATAGCACTGCTGTTTTCACAGACGCACATAAGGGAATACAGTAAGATCAGCCATGAGAATTACAAAGTAGATTTAGACCAAAAATGACACTGGTCTTGGCGTGCTATTTCAGGCTCCAAAGAGACAAAAAATGACAGGAAAGGCAGTATATGATTTAGAAGAAACCATTTTTTAAATTGAAATCAGAAATATTTAAACCACATTTCCCCCCCCATCAGGAAGAAGGTATTCTATTGTGTGTCAGGGTGATACT
Source organism: Archocentrus centrarchus (assembly GCF_007364275.1). NCBI lineage: Eukaryota > Metazoa > Chordata > Actinopteri > Cichliformes > Cichlidae > Archocentrus > Archocentrus centrarchus. The sequence continues at coordinate 1,232,933 of NW_022060258.1, forward strand.
GCTGTTTGCTCACAATTTCTATAAAAATGCTATTCTGCTGTCAAACTGTGCAGTAGTCATATGATCTCATTCTGAATCAGCTGCACACTACTGTGCCCACCCTAAAACACTTTTAGCATTTCCACTTTCCTAATGATTAATATGAATGAAGTAAACAGGAAGTATATAAAATCTCAAAACACTAAATGAGACTAATTCTGCAAATATATCTAAAATATAAATTCACTGTATTTCATTCAGTATACTCAAGACAGTTAATACTGAATATGAGGATAAAACATCCAGAATAAAACATACCCTAGTACCAGTACTGAATATACCACTGTAAGCAAGCACACTGGGAGAAATTAACATATAAATTACAGTTTCCAGTACAGTTACGGGATCTGGCCATAGGACTTTGCTGACTGTACCGTCTTTGGCTAGACAATGTGGGAAGAACTTTCACGTCGAATCGGGCAGTCAAATCTTGGCTCAGAGGAGATCAGTAGAAAGATATTGTCCCAGATGAAAATACACTGCATTTGGTTCATTTGGTTCGCTGATGTGATGATACACTGGGATCTGTGTACAGTTTTTTTTTTTTTGATTGCTAAAATACATTACTTGAAATTTTGCCTCCACATGCCAAAACTCTAAATACAAATCCCAAACTGCATGCAACTCCAAAAACTTTCAACTTCCAGGTAAAAAACAAACTCTCCACTCAAAACCGTCCGTGTGTTTTTAAGGGCTTTTGTGTTATGTGTGATATATATATATATATATATATATATATAATATCGAGTTCCCATCGGTCGTTGTGTCCCTGGCAGGACACTTAACCTACATTGCTTAAGTGTGAATGTGGTTGTGGTTGCTGTTTGGTGGTCGTCGGAGGGGCCACGCTTCTGTCAGACTGCCCCAGGGCAGCTGTGGCTACATTAATAGCTTACCACCACCAAGTATGATTGAGGTGCAAATGAATAGTGCGTGGAATTGTAAAGTGTCTTTCAGTACCATGAAAAGCGCTATATAAGTCTAAGGCATCATTATTATTATTATTATTAATCGAAAGGCGCTCAGAGTAGAACTGCTACTCCTCCACATCAAAAGGAGCCAACTGAGGTGGCTCGGGCACTTGACTAGGTTGTCTCCTGGGGCCTTTTGCATGTCCTACTGGAAGAAGCCCCTGGGGAAGACCCAGGACATGCTGGAGAAATTATATCTCTCAGCTGGCCTGGGAATGCCTTGATGTCCCCCCATGATGAACTGGAGAAGGTGGCTAGGGAGAAAGAAGTCTGGGCTTCTCTGCCTAGGCCGCTGCCCCCGTGACGCTGCCCTGCATAAGTGAAAGAAAATTAATTGATGGATGGCTATTAAAATCTAACTATCCAGCTGTAACCTGACAGGGGCAAAATGTATGCGACAGAAACTGAAGGTAAAAATCAGGAGAAACTAATCAGACACTGTTTACTGAAGGACCTGTAATATTAAGTTAGCCACATAGCATGAGGGTAGATCAGTTTTTTTATTAAATAAAAACAGTTTTTGCAACAGTTTATGACCATTTCAGTGCTTGAATATTTATTCAGTAAAAATGTAATATACTGATGGGACGTAACAACCTTACTTTTAAAATAGAGAATTTCATTATTTCTGCCATTACTGGATTAAAATGAGTAATGAGATTTACAGGAAAACTGTGTTTTGTTTTAATGTTCCCCAGTTTTACCATTTCTAATCTTGTAAAATCTCAGCCTTCACTGACAGATGATTGCTCTGTTACAGTATTAATTTCACATTTAACTGAAAAAAAAAGTTTTTTTCAGTAAAGGCAAACATAAGAAATGGCACAACTTTTAGAGATTTAAGATATTTCATTATAGTTTTGGGAGAACGGAGATCGTGTCAGGAAAAACTAAATCATTATGAATAGATCTGGACAGCATGAGATAGGAAATGACTCTATATTACCCTATCCAATAAAACAAAAAATACAGAGTTACCATCTGGTCAGAGAATCTCAGAAGTCTTTAGGATTCAACCTATAGAGAAGATGAATGTCTGTAAAAGATATATGGTGACACATAATTTTGATCATATTGGTCTACCAAGTGAAATCCCAAGAACTGCTATACCTCCTGTTCAGCTAGCCACCTAAGTATAAAGTTATTTTCTCTTAATTTGAGCACTTTCATTAATTCATGTCCCAAACTGCTTTCAGATACACACTTTGAATATGATTAGCCCACTGAATGGCCCTTACCAATCTTAATCAATCCCATAAATATGGCTAATAGGCACCCTCCTGTACCTAACCATAGTCCAGAAGGTATTGTCACCCAGGCCTCTTTCCCACCAACAGGGTTCTGGAGCCCGTGCCGTTAATTTGAACCTTTAGGCGGGTTTTGCACAGCCGAAGCACTCGGTGCTCGGCCGAAAAATGGGTTCAATTCCGGCCCCGCAAGCTAGCTGGTCTGGAACCAGGAACGCGTGCCGAAAGCGGCAGAGGGGCGTGACTCTGCCGTCTCACCATCAACTTTTCTACCATATTACATGTGTATTACATGAGAAAAGTGACGCGATTTTCATGGCTGTGAATTAGGTTGGGCTCTAAGGCTGAACTTGCAGCTTTGTATCAGTTCATATCACAGAAAAGGACACAAAGTGAATTTGGATTCATCACTCCATAAGACCTGTTGCCACTGATTTTTCAGTCCAGTTCTTGTGTAATTTGGCATGCCTCAGCCTTTTCTTCCTGTTTCTCTTTCTTAAGTCTGGCTTCTTGACAGCTACCCTTCCATTGAGACCACTTTGAAGAAGTCACTTGGATAAGTGATAACACATTTCCCCACTGAAAACACTGTCAGGATGAACAGAATAAATTTATGGGATTTCCTTCTCTGGATTACTGACCATGTAATTAACGTTTCTGTGGAGGCTTGACCACAACGGTAGATGAATAACTTGAAAGGTCAGCTGCAGCTCTCACTTCTGTAAAAGGAAATGACTTTCAGATGGTGTTTATTCAGGTACATTCAGGTTGCCACTTCTTTGTCATCCATTTGTCCAGTTTCTTCAAATGTTTTGTGGACACACTGCACATCATGCCCAGTAACATACTGTGCTGCCTTTATGCAGCTTCTCATTTTATTTCACATAAAGTTAGTACTGTTGTGGTTAATTTCAGTAAAGAATATTTGAATGTGTTTTGTAGTCTTTTCTGGATTGAAATCTGATCGCCCGATCACATCACATCCGGGAGGTCACTTGGGGTTTTCTCTTCCTGGTTGATCATATTGGACATGGCAGGCATGCATACATGCTCTGAAGGTTATCCGTTGTCATCTACTTGGGAAAATGTTAAAGAGGCAATGGTGTAAGTTGAAATACATTCTGTTAAGTGTTGAGAATATATATTTTAGTATATTGTTGAATTTAGAAGACATTTTATTTTTGTTATGGGCAGAGGTGGCAAAAGTACTGACATTCTGTACTTAAGTAGAAGTACAAGTACTTATGTTAAAAAATACTTTAGTAAAAGTCGAAGTACTGGTTCAACTTCTCCACTTAAGTAAAAGTAAAAAAGTACGGGCTCTGAAATGTACTCAAAGTAAGAAAGTAAAAGTAGTTCTTTGGAGGACGTTTCTACCTGCTATTTTTGTGTAAAACTAACTGAACCTCATTATTATTATTGTAATAATATAAAATAAAATTACATGAGAATGCAAACATTATTCCAATCTAAATTTTAATCCTAATGAATGCACTCAGCTTGAATCTGTTATGTAGGACAAACTGTTAAAGGGAATTTAAACACAGCTCTATTCTCTGTGTCCTCCATAGTAGAGGGTGACTGTGCCTCCACCTAAACACCAACATGAGGATACTCAGGGGTTACAGTGGGATTCAGAAGGTGGAGGAACCCTAAGATCAGCTGTAGCAGCTCTGCATGGGGAGAAGATTCACAGCTTTCTATTGTGAGCTGCAGTAAATGATGTTGGTGTGCAGGCTGTGATCAGCTGACCTGCTGCTGCTGCTGCTCTGAGGTTTACTGCTCTGTGTGGATGAACTGAACTCACAAAGATGTAACCCAGTATTTCACAGCTATCTGAGCTGATCTCCATCCCCTACACTGACAGCATACAGGCTGTAGAAATGTTGGATTCAGTGAATGAATCTCAGCATCAGCAGCTTTGATTCAAACTCATCTCTGCTGCACTGATGTAACCTGTAACTCTGACCATGAACACAAACACTGTGCTCCAGTCCAACACAGAGCTTTACTGTAAATACAGTACAACAAGCTAACCTATTTATTACACACTAAACTGCAGTATTTTCATAGAATCTTTGAATTACACAAAGTCAGCATACTTCAGTTTATTTTCCAGTCCTTACCTTTAAATCTAGCCTCTCTTCTTCCTCTCCTGTCCTCTTTCTCCATCTCTGAGTGAACTTCTCTCTTTGCTCTCCCTGAAATACAGCAGCTCTTCTTTTAGCTAGCAGACACACTGTGTGACAAACTGCACACACTTTGTGTTTGCTGATCTTTGTTGAGCATTTAGAAACGTTGCATTTACCTGCCACACGTTACTCCCTTCATGCTCGCTCCTCTTCAGTAGCGCTAGCTAAGCTGTTTATGTGCCGCAGCGCAACTTACGGACTCGGTCCTGCCCGATTATAGCGCTATAAATGATACATTAATTATATGGGTTTGTATTTAATCCCTTTGTACGAGATCAGCCCAGATGATGGAGGATACGCCAGTACGATTGTCTCTTATGTCTTATTATTCCTCCGTTTAGGCTCAGATCGTTTGATGTTTGAGGCGCACTGACCGGAAATGCAAACTTCTTCTGACGTGTTAAAAAGTAACGAGTCTGTTTGAAAATGTAAGAAGTAGAAAGTACCGATACTTGTGTAAAAATGTAGGGAGTAAAAGTAAAAAGTAGTCAGAAAAATAAATACTTAAGTAAAGTACAGATACCTGAAAATCTACTTAAGTACAGTAACGAAGTATTTGTACTTCGTTACTTCCCACCTCTGGTTATGGGCAGACCTAGTACATGCTTCTTAATGCTACTAATATGGATATACTTCATGCTAAAGGCTATGTATAGAGCTATTTGTGGTTGGATATTTTCAAGCCAAATATTTTGTACTGTTTGTTTGCAGTTTTCACTGAAAAGTTAATGAAGGAATTCAACAGTAAATGGTCAAACTTGCTTCGACTCCATCTTCATTGACTGGTTTAATTAATCAGAGTTTGGACACACTGCACAAGAACATCATATATACTTTTATGCCTGTCAAACTGTTATCTTTTGCATTTTTAGTAGATTCAAATTGCCTGTTAAATGTAAGTGCAACACTGGTTCATCACTTTTTAATGCTTCAATGATTCATAGGTGAGTAGCTTCACAAACAAAAGAAATATTCCTCTGAAAATGGTCAATAGGTCAAATGATGGGGCGGGGCAAAGTCTCACAGTAGTTTCACCCTTAACCTTCTGTTATGGTAATGAGCCACACCTTCTTTCACACCTTGGCTCATGTGATGACTTGAATGATGAGTAGTGGGTCAACGACTATTTGTTTTGTATTGTGGGTCTTTGATTTGTTGTTAATTGATGTTTCTTGTGTCTTTTTTTTTTTTTTTGGTGATAATGTTTTTGTTAATGCTTTTGTTGTCAATTGTTTGATGTCTTTTGGCTGACCTGCCAGGGACTACAGATGAAAAGTAGCCTTTTTGGCTAATTCTGGCATATTTACACATTGGTGTTCATTAAGGTGCATTGTCCCTTTTAAATAAATAAATAAAAAAAATAAATAAATAAAGACCATGTCCAAAGGGGACAACCCCCACAAGGGCATACCCGGGACTCTCCACCATCTTGTTTATCAGAATCAGAAAAACTTTAGTGTTCATTGCAAGGCAGTGGAAATTTGTCTTAAATGTGGCTCTCAATATATACAAATAAAACAACATATACACCACACAGAAAGGTCAAAACACTATTAAAAGTAGTACATTAAAAAAATGTTAACAGCGGTTGAGATGAATGATTTCTTAACGATATTAGTCCTGGCTGCTGGGACCCTGTCGCAGCAGCCTGATGGGAGGATTTGAAACAAGCTGTACAGCAGGTGTGAAGAGTCTTTATAAGATAAGATTAAGATAGTGTTTATTTGTCACATGCACAGTTATACACAGTACAATGCACAGTGAAATGTATTTTGTACCTGCAACCATATATACACACACATATAAATAAGAAAAAGAATAAAAATAAAAAAAGTAATTCACACTATACACTATACTCTATATACTATACACTATGCACACTTTTACGTGGAATTATAGATTATAAATTATAATATTTACATTGTGCAATAATGGTCCAGTTAGGGCTCAGAGTTGAGCAGACGGATGGCTTGTGGGTAAGAACTCTTCTTCAACCTTTCAGTCTTAGCCCTCAGGCAGCGGTAACGCCGGCCTGATGGGAGCAGGGAGAAGAGAGAGTGTCCGGGGTGGCTGGGCTGTTTTAGGATCTTCATGGCCCTCAGCCTGCACTGCTTGGTGTAAATGTCCTGCAGGTTGGGGAGGGTGGTTCTGATGGTCCGTTCAGCTGAACGAACCACCCTTTTTAGGGCCATGAAGTCCTGCTTGGTGCAGTTTCCCATCCAGGTGGTGATGCTCCCACGCATGATGCTCTCGATGGTGCAGGTGTAAAAGTTCCTGAGCACCTTGAGTGGGAGCTTGAAGTCTCTCAGCCGCCTGAGGAGGTAGAGACGCTGTCTGGCCTTCTTCACAGTGATGTTTATGTGATGAGTCCAGGACAGGTCCTGTGAGATGGTCATTCCCAGGTATTTGAAAGTGTCCACTCTTTCCACCTCAGCACCACTGATGACAAGTGGATGGTAGTCCCTCTGCTGCTTCCTGCTGAAGTCCACGATCAGTTCCTTTGTTTTGCTGACATTGAGCAGGAGGTGGTTCTCCTGGCACCAGTTCTCCAGGCGGGAGACCTCTCTCCTGTAGGCTGTCTCCTCATTGTGAGAGATTAGTCCCACAACAGCAGTGTCGTCAGCAAACTTGATGATGACGTTGGACTCTGACGTGGCCTCGCAGTCATGGGTGTACAGTGAGTATAGCAGAGGGCTGAGCACACAGCCTTGGGGGGATCCAGTGTTGAGGGTGAGGGAGGATGAGGTGAGGTGACCCACTCGTACCACCTGTGGTCTGCTGGTCAGGAAGCTGTGAACCCACCTGCACAGGGATGGGCCCAGGCCCAGGTCCAGCAGCTTAGAGACCAGCCTGGAGGGAACTATGGTGTTGAATGCTGAGCTGTAATCTACAAACAGCACTCTCACATAGTTCCCCTTACCAGTGTCTATGTGTGAAAGGGTCTTGTGGAGGAGGAAGGATATGGCGTCATCTGTGGATCTGTCTGGCCGGTATGCAAACTGTAGTGGGTCGAGGGTGGTGGGCAGTGAGGAGGTGATGAATGTCTTGATGAGTCTCTCAAAACACTTCATCACCACAGAGGTGAGCGCTATGGGCCTGAAGTCATTGGGGCTGCTGGGGTGTGGTTTCTTTGGGACAGGGACTATGATGGACTTTTTAAAGCAGGTGGGAATCACACACAGTTTCAGTGAGAGGTTGAATATCAGTGTAAACACAGGTGCCAGCTGGTCAGCGCAGGTCTTAAGGACACGTCCACTAATACCGTCTGGTCCAGCCGCTTTCCTGGTGTTTACACGTCTAAACGCCCTCCTCACGTCGCGCTCCGTCACAGTGAGTGTCTCCGCCCCTCCGGCCAGGAGCGCAGCAGGCTGTCGGCTTCCCGACTCAAAGCGCGCAAAGAAGATGTTGAGTTCATCAGCCAGAGAAGCGTCGGCACTCACCGGGTGTGTGTGTGGTGCTTTGTAGTCCGTGATGGTGCGTAGTCCCTGCCACAGTCCCCTGGAGTCAGACTGTTGTAGTTGCTGTTCCAGTCTGCGGCCGTAGCGATGTTTAGCCTCTTTCACCGCTCTGCGGACGTTGTATGATGCAACCTTGTAGTCCTCCATGTTCCCAGAGGCGAGGCCGGAGTTGTAGGCAACGGTGCGGGACCTCAGGGCGTCGTGGACAGATTTATCCACCCACGGCTTCTGGTTGGGAAAAGTCCTGATGGTCCTCCTAAGTGAAGTGTCTTCAACAACTTTCCCAATAAATCCCACAACAGTTTCCGTAAACTCCTCGATGTCTCCGCCCGCGCTGCTGCGAAACATGTCCCAGTCGGTTGAATCCAACGCACCCTGCAGAGCGGCCTCTGTTCGATCAGACCACCGTGTCACTTCTCTCACAGCAGGGGGTTCCATGTATGATTGTGCTGACTTTGCATCTAACTGCTTGAATGTGAAGATGTGACAGTGATGACTGTGTGGTGCCAGTTATTTTGTTTCCCTGTTTCATGACCCTTGACAGTTTAGATTTTTTGCCGAAAGAAAGGTGTACCAAAATGTGATGATATAAGTGAGTACTGACTCAATGTGACTTGTAAACACTGTTAAAATATTTTAGAAATGAATAAAACTCACGGATGAGGTGAAATGTCTTCAAAATCTAAAGGAATCCCATCATTGGCTTTGTCAACCTCTCTTTTACCATGATCTGGATGCTGAGAACCTACATTGTCTGACTTGGTAGTGTGACTGTTATATATAAACTTAAAAAATTATTTCATCAGCTGAACTTATAAGTGTGGGTATAAATATAACTTTATTTATATATTCAATTCTATATTATATTATTGGTTTTAATTGTTTCATTGAACTGCATGTAGTTTTTACTGTTCCATTTTTTAATCTATTTATCTTGATTTAATAATCATTTTTCACGCTATTGTGTTAGACAATAGTTTGTTATTGGCTGCTTAATCGTCTGTGAAGCATCATGAACTGCATGAACATTAGGGCACATCTTATAAAAACAAAGTTTGAAATAATTTGCATGCATGTGCGTATGAGAGAGAGAGAGAGAGAGAGAGAGAGAGAGTATTAACGAGTATTCAAAAACAGAAGAAGCAGCACATGCATTCAAACCATCCTCCATAGTTCCTTTTCACTACATTTGTTACTGGTCTGTACTCTTCACACTCAAACAGCAACGTCCTGTTCCATTCAAAAGGAAATGAATTAGCAGCTAGTATCTTGAACTTCCTTTCTTCTCTCCACTATACTGTAGTCAAAACCCTATCAACAAACTATGTAGTTTCCTTCCCCAGCATGCCCACCTTTAGCCCTTTGCTCTATATGTACCATATATCAACAACGCCAACAAATAGAATTACAATCCTTTGGGAATGGATTGTATCTTTCATTGGGTGGGTGCATGAGCTATTAAAATCCAATTCACACTTATTTCTCCAACAAGTAAAAGTGCCAGTCATCATTTTGTGATGCAGGGAGAGACTTGGGCACTTTTGGGCTGGGGAAATTAATGAGAAGAGAGATTGCATTTTCATTTTCAGTGCTACCTGAGATAGTCAGACCATAATGCCATAAATGAGTTGAAAAGAGAGTTAGAAGAAATAATAGATATAGATCCAGAAGAGCAGCAGTAGCATTGAGCAGCAAGTATGTGGGACAGGGTTTCAGCCCCAGGGCATGAGATGCTATTAGAGGGCAGTCGGAAATGATTGAACCAGGACAACGATGCCAGAAACGCATCTTTGGAGTGGCACTCAGACCGCCAAGACTCTGGCCTCACAGTGCCACCTCAAATCTTATGGTTTTTGCCCCCTTATTCACTGATTTCAATAAACAAGCATGTAGACTAAACATAGCTTTTACATGTTCACATCTGTATATCAAACTAAATGAATCAAAATAGGAGAAAAGTATAAACACACACACAACACACACACACACACACACACACACACACACACACACACACACACACACACACACACACACACACACACACACAACATACATTATAAATATCCCAGTTCAGCCTGTCTTTTTCCTCCAAGCTCGGGTCTTCCTCTTCATACTCGAGTTTCTGCTCCCCAAGGTACTCACTAAGCACCTGATCCTTTGTGGCCATCTTCCTGATGTATTCATGGATCTTTGTTGTTTCATCCAAAATAGTGGTTCTGATGCTTACTAGTCCTCAGCCTCCTTCCTTCCGCTTAGCATACAGTCTCAGGGTGCCGGATTTGAGGTGAAACCCTCCATGCATGGTAAGGAGCTTTCTTGTCAGTGGCTTTTATTTTATTTGGCCAGCTCTATATATATGTATATATATATATATATATATATATATATATATATATATATATATATATATATATAGAGAGAGCGAGAGAGAGAGAGAATTTGAACAGCTTAAAAGACAATTCACCAAGCTGTTGTGAGCCAAGAACTCTGTTGAATTCTGCAAGCATCCATTAACAGAACAGCTTGGTGAATCTCAAATTGCCAATGCTATTAGCCACAGAGTGCCCACTGTCAACTTCTTAAGGCTCTGGCTCTCATGCTTCATGCATTTTGTAGACATTTAATGTGGGTGTTGATATTTAATGTGTAACCTTTCCTATGCTGCTAGCTTGGGCTGAAAAAAATGTTTATTCCAGTGATGTTTAAGTAAAGGTCAAATGAGAGTAAAGTAAAAATATAAATATAGCCACAGATCATGAATTCAAATGAAGGACTGTGATTTACAAAGCTGTAAATAGCAGGGGGTACCAGTACTTCACACTCAGGGGGTTAAATGGGGGTATCACTACTCAAAGAATAGCTTTTATCGAACTGCATTAAACAGGGTCTTCGTTTTTGCCTGTTCTTGTTGACCTCTTCCTGCAAAACAGAATAAATCACAAATATATCCAGTTCATTTAAGTGTGCTTCTGTAACCAAATTTCTGTCTCAAATATTTTGAGAATAAAAAAATTAAAACTTAACATTACAACAGTACAATCTATTTATAGTTATGTTAAAATGTATTTTTGATACACCATATTTTCATATTGATTTTGTATTTACCTTATTTTGAGCAGTGTATAATTATTGTGTAATTTTTCTGTTTGTTCTGTTGTTTAGCAATAAAGTGTGCTGTCATTTTGTGCCATGGCATGTGGTTGTACTGTTAAATTACTGCTCATCAGTTGTTCAGTGTTCATTAAAAAAAGGTTTGCTGCAAATAATGATAAAATTTGCTCACAACAGTTTATGTTTCCTAACTGGATGGATTGATATCCCTGAAGTTTAGTTGACCTTGTGATGCTCATGTGTTCCTGTAATCATTCTGAGCAGTGGACTTTCATCTAAACTTCACTGTTTTCTCCCATCACATACTGTCTGGAAGCAGAGACATGATGTACATTTCATATCTCCAGATTGTTTGGGGGGAAAGTGACTCACTGCAATTGTAAGATAAAGAAAAGAGTGCATCTGTGAGAAGTTCAGATAAATGACCCCTTGGCATCAAAATAGGGAAAAACTCAAAGAGGAAGCTGAGCTTGGGGATTATTCTTTAAATCCTTGTCCTTGACCATTCAGACTAATTTGTAAGCCTTCACATCTCCACCATACTTTATATGTCATATGTCAGATGTTTGAGAGGCAATAAAACTGAGTTTACAGCAAACTGTGAGGATCTATTCAAAATGTACCATTTCTGTGTAAAATGACTGTGCACAACCTGCATCAAGAATGAAAAATAGAAGAATAGTCTATTCTTAAAATTATGGGAGCATTCTCTGTGCACATATGCATCGTTTATAAGTTGTGCTTGCACTCGTTGCAGCCCATTCATTAATTAGAGCAGAAATATGATGTTGCAGCATGGTTCACATTAACAGCTCATTCAGTGAAGCCACTTGGGTTTTAATAATTATGGGGGGGAGTCCAAAATAAACTGGGTTGAAAAGTGATAAATGTAAAGATCACACAGCATAAAACAGCCACTGCATCTTAACTCTAGGTTTCAAGCTTTTCTTTTAACTTGTATTGGTAAAGAGACTGGTATATAGCACTTTTCTACTCTACATGAGCACTCAGAGAACTTTATACAGCATGTCTCACTTACACACACACCACACCACACACACACTCGTTTGCAGACTGTGGCAGCCCGGGTTTGAACCACTAAACTTCTGATTGGTGGAGGCCCTGCTCTACCTCCTGAGTCATGGTATTGAGTTTTAAGATGCATTTCCTCTCAGTAAACCAACACAATCACTGATGAGTGTAAACCATTCACTCATGCAGAAGAGAAAAATGAGAGACAATACAGTGAAGTCAACAATTTGACATTTTAAAAAATCCTTTGTCAGCATCATTTGCTTAAGACCTTCCATTCAGAATATGCTTGTCCTAGCAACAATGCTAGAAAACTGCACTTGACTATCTGGCAGTTTTGCTGTACTTGACAAAATAGAGGTATCTTGAACAGGGTACATGATTCTAATAATATCTTTATGGGGGAGATTACAAGCTAAAGTCCACCTGTCAGAAATTGTAAAGCATCCTATATTGACATGTTGATTGGCTGAAAGTGCTAAGTCAAACTGCAGCACGCAGCAGCTCACTATTACTAATATTTAGGTAATATTTAATTGATCGCATGAGGATCAATAAAGGATAATGTAACATTTAACTATTCTATGCTGGACACAGATCGTTATCGTTTGTCTCAGAGAAGAATACAAGCAAAAGTCTGAGTATTCCTTTAACATGGCCTGACTGACCCCGATTGAAACCATGGTGTGTGTTCCTCTCTCTGGCCCATAACCCCTCTCTGCTGGAGTCAGAGCAGTGCCAAATGGACTGCTCACTATGTCTGGGCAACCCTGGCTCGAAATCCCATAGAAAGAGTCTGACTCAGCTAACTGAACAGTAGACATCTTAATTATGCAGCTGTCAGGAACACACAACTAGTGTTAATCACCACTGGCCACACACGCATGCAAACATGCAGAGGAAACAAGCATGGTATACTGCTCATTCAGTGTTCTCCCATGGCAGCTGCACTTGCTTAATTAATTAATATTGTTCTTGGTATTTCTAAGGTAGAGGTGACAGACACCATAAATACAAATAAACACACTCACACTAGTAAACAAGATATCTGGCTACAAATTAGATAACAAATGGAACTGCAGAAGACACTTTGATTCACTAGGTCATGATTTGGTTCCAGATCTTCTCTGGGAAAAATAGCTAAATAGGACTTGCAGAGGATACTTTCTTTACTTTAGACTTAAAACTCAACCATTTTGAAAAGTATGTCCTATGCACACATCTTTTTAGCTTCAACAGTGTTACAAATAGTTAACATGATTAACCTGCATAGATTAACCAGCAAAAGCCTACGAGATGACCAGATCACTTGAGCAATGAAGGGCAATAGCTCATGGTTGGCATATGGAATGAAGGTGGGAGAGACGTGCTCTGGAGACAGGGTGAGTCTGATGACAATTGGCAAGTAGATTATGGATGTGGCATTTGGGGTCTGGGCACCATGGTGGGTGGCTTGTCCATCTCAGGGGCCGGCAGTGGTCTGGCCAAACAATACAGTCTATTGCCAAAATATTTGCTCATCTGCCTTCACCACACATATGAACTTGAGTGACATCCCATTCTTAATTCATAGGGTTAATATGATATCGGCCCACCCTTTGCAGTTAAAACAGCTTCAACTTGTCTGGGAAGGCTTTTGTTTGCACATTTCAATAAGTGGCTGCACACATTTCCTGTAAAATACACAAAAATTAGTTGTAACAAGATTTTTGCACAGTACTGTACAATGAGTCAACCACGCAAATTAATGTGTATTAGATCAGTGCTAACTTTATGGATGTGGGGGCAGGGAAAAGATCTTTGTACTGTAAATGTGACTGAGGACAGAAAACAGGACATTAGAAGATTACCAATAAAATGGCGTCTGGACTACTGTGTGAATTCCATAAATTTAAGGTTTGATGATGATACTTTATTGATCCCACAATGGGGAAATTACAGTTAACAACTTGATATTCAATTTTTGCTGGATTGTTTTGTGATGTTGAAACCAACAATTTTTCGTGAGGTGAATCCATGCTCTCACTATTGCCCCAAGTTAACAAGAGTGATTTTTTGATGTCTGAGTTTGCATGAATGCAGCCTGGAAACAGTTTTTTCTGCCTGAGCTGATCCAAATAATCTTAACAGCATATTTAACTTACCAGAGCATTCCATCAGGTGGAAATGACTTCTACATATTTTAAGTTGCACTTTACTATAAATTCAATATGATGTCACAAAGTTTGCAGATGTCACCAATTTTATTATTATAATACTCTGCATTGCATACTTTTAAAAAAGTTCTACAGACACACAGAGATGTTCTTGTCTGCAGAAGGAAGTTGTCATGTAAATGCTGTGGCAGGCAGGTTTAGGACCACAATGCAGGACTTGAAACAGAACTTAACCTGAACTCCAGCTTTAGTGCTGGAAACACAAGACTAACAGAGCTGGATGGGAGCCAGCAGAAAAAACTAGAAATCTCACTTAACCAGAAATATACACAGACAGGAGAGCACACAGCAGGATGGAAGACTGTGGCAATGACATGACAATGTACTGAGGAGGACACAGACAATATATCCACAAGAGGTAATGAGGGGAGAGAGGAAACAGCTGGGGAGAACAGGTGAACAGGTGCTGAACAGAACAAACACAGAACACGGGGATGGTGAAATAAAACAGGAAATGAGTAAACAGGGAAACCGAAACGCAGACTTGACACAACACAGGGAGAAAGGAATACAGAGAACACAGGGAAATGAAACAAAACACAAAACACGAGCCAAGGGAGTAAAACACAGAGGGATAAAACAGACACAAGAACACAGAGACTGATCTGGTGGACAAGAAGGGACAAGGAATCAATATGAATAAACTATAACCTAGAACATAACTCAGAATTGCAAAACCCAAAATCAACTAAGAATCAAACAAGACAAACAAAATCTGAAAGTCCAAACTGAACTCTGGCTCGGTGACCCAGGACCATGACAGGAGTCTCTTAATTCACACCTCATTAAGAGGTTAAAACTTTCACTGTGATCCAAATGATAACAGCTGAACGACGAGCACTAAAACAAGAAAAGCAGAAATCTCTCATTTTAAGTCGTCCTACAGTTCAAGAAAATACAAACCGGAAGACTGTTTTTTTATGACAGTGTTCTGTGAATACGTTCTGTCGATTCCTCCAAAAGGACCGAGTACTGTGGCAGAGGGTACCTGAGAGAGTACCTAACCTGTCACAAAATAATCCACCGTGATGCCAATGATAGTCTGAGCTCCTACCTATCTGCAAAGGTAGTCTTTTCACTTAAAAATTACTGTAGCAATTTACCAGACATGTGCAGTATTAATTAATTTTTATCCCAGATATGGACACTTTTTTTTTTTGGAGTGCTGCATTCAGAGTGTGCATTTTAAATTTCAAATAAACACACAAAGTGGTTTGTGGCAGGCACTTTACTGCATTTTAGAATTATGCTGTCCATACATTATTGTAAAACTGGTGATACAACATCTATGTAATACCTCTTATGAATCATGTTATGAATTAATTATTTATCATCAGTCTTAAGAAAGCAGGAAAAGTCATTAGGAGGTTCCTGCATTTTAAGTCACACTCATATACACTGGATTAAAAATATTGTAGAGGGATGTTTGTGGTGAGGGTTGAAATTCATGGTGTGTGGGGGCTGGGGGAGCGGTTTCAAAAACCAGGTTGAATGATAATGCCATGTTAATTCTCTCCTACCTGTCAGCATATGCAGTTTTTGCACCTACGAATAAATACATAAACAAACAAACAAATAAATAAATACTACAGTATTTGGTTGGACAGCTTTGTTGTGGGACATGTATCTGTTGTTGCATTTGGTCCCTTTCACAGCAGACTGGATTCAAATGAATCACAGAGGAGATAAACTAAGATTAGCAACAGACACCTGAGTGTATTGAGTAACGCCAAAAGTAAGCATTCATGATTGTTGCTGCTATGACTGTTAATTTATTTGGAAAGCTGGTACCATGGGATTAATACGTGTAGTTGTGAGGGCTTTTCACTGAGTCGTTACCCTAAACGTTTAGAATAGAGCTCCACATATGTCTGCAGAGCAGAATACACACATGGTAAATGGACTAGTTCTTATATAATGCTTTTGTACTCAGTCTGAGCACTCAAAGCTCTTATACAACATGTTTTACATTTACCCATGCATACAAGCACTTCCATGATTAACTAAGCTACATACTTTAATTATCTAACAGTCACACTCCAAAGGAGAGCAACTTGGGGTTAAGTATCAGTAGGCAACCTGCTCTACCTGCTGAGCTACAGCCACCCCAACATACAGCACTGTTGCGCAATCCCTGTGTTCTTTGTCATATGACATCTAAAATGAACAACTTCTATTTGCTGCATGCAAACATCTATATCAATGTTCAACATTATGATTCTGTTATAATCATAGAACATCTGAGCAAATTTAAAATACATGAATATACAGTGTAGCAGACTGTGAATCAGGGGTCATCAACTACATTTGTCCAATTTTTTCTGGTGGACAGTGTGAGGGCCAGATGCTCTTGTAAAGTAAAATAAAATAAATATTGTATCCTAAGTAATATATTAGCATTTGATACATCAGTTTTCCTTTCAAATTTATACTATATTTAATGATGTGATATGCAAGTCTTGAACTTAGATGTAATTATGTTGACACCGCAATTGTGTGCAGTTGTGCTCATTACAGTAATCCCTCGCACTTCGCGGTTCGCTTTTCGCGGACTCGCTGTTTCGCGGGTTTTCAATCAGTATTAGTGTAAAATATTTATTGCGTTATTTTCGCTGTTTCGCGGGTTTTTGTGGTACTTATTCTTCACGTGCATAGTATGTGTTGTACAGTAATGTATATATTTGGTGTATAAGTGTGTGGGGAGGGTTTATAAAACTTAAATAGTGTATAACTACTAAAATAATGTATAAGTATTAAAATAAATACAGCGTCCCTACTTCACGGATTTTCACTTATCGCGGGTGGGCCTGGAACGTAACTCCCGCGATAGGTGAGGGATTACTGTATAGATATAATGAGCACAGGAAATAATAAAATGTGAGCAACAAGTTTATCTCTGCACTACTTTTCAGGAGGTGTTTTTGTTGTAGATGTTTTTAAATGAATATAGAAACATGAAGAGTTCAGATGTAAAACCTTGTAAATTTGTCTGGACTCTTTTCTTTAATAAGAGCTTTTTTTTTTCTTTTTTTATGGTGAGGTGCCTTTTTCAAAAATGTAAATATATTAATTTACCTACGTTTTAATAAATAATATTTTGTTTGAGGCAAAACAGCAAACTCTTCATTCCGTCTTCTGCCCTGAGTCAATGAAGGCAAAAGGCCCAAATATCAGACTATGATAAAAAGAATTCAACATAGATTCGCACGGTACAACCACAATGGTACAAAATGCAGCACATTTATTTTAACAATAACAGAATAGTAGATACTAGACCATGGGGTTCATGACAACTGAGGGACGAATGCATACGGGAAGGGGGGCTCTGATTGCATGTGGGTACGCACGGAGCCGCAGAGCCACCTACACATCCTGTCCCCCCATGAGCAGACCGTGTGAGAGACCCTCACAACAGCCCCCTGCAGACCAGGGAGTACGCTCGGCAGTCAGTAATGATCCTTCTGCAGGTTCACTGACGGAAATCTCGTTACAACTTTTACTTCCTTTAGTCAGACAAGTTTGATCGCTGTAAAGGAGGATGCACCTTGGTGGCAAGCAGATTTGTCCTCCGTGAGAATGAATAACAATAATGAGGGGCTGACTCGGCTGGCTACAATCTCGACAGGCTGGTCCGGTCAGAACCGATGGCTCCGTCTGAAATGAACCCACTGTGCACTCTGTAGTTGTTGTGATTGTCCACTTATTTATTTACAGCAGGTTTAATCCACGAATATACATCCATATTACAATTGTGGGGAGTGAGGAATAAGATGGAGTTGATGCAAGTGAGATGATGCAAGATGGAGTGAGGTGGTGTGGTTTCTGTTGGATGGAAAGAACATAAAGTTGCATATAATGGCCTGAACAACATAACTGGACATAAACAGTAGCGGAAAGCACATTCTCAATCTAAGGGACTGTCAACAAAGGACAAGCGCACTATTCGAAGAACAGATGGGTACATACTTTACACTTACACCAGAATTACAATTTAGGGACGGTCCCTTACTGGCCGTATAGCAGAGCCTACTTCGCTACAGCCATGTAGCATTACATTGTGAACAAACTATCAATTAACTACAGTACAGTGAAGTATCGTCCTTACATTAGCTCACAGTGACTAACAACAGCAACATGCTACAAACAGGTGTGTGCCACGGGCTAACTAATGCATACGAAGTGATATCAACGAGAATGGAACTGAGTATCAACAACAAAGGAACCCACAGGGTAAGTAAACAGCACTTACAGTCTCATGGACCCACACCACTAACCCAGCATGAAAAGGGGGGAAGAAAGTCCACACAGGAAATAAACATCTGCTGCTCGTCTCCGCGAACAGCTCCGACTGACTTCCGCTCCTCACACATCCGCCAAATGAGGAGAAAGACTCGGGATCTTCTGATTGGTGCAGGGGATGGGCCGATTGACGTCGGTTGGGGGGTAGTACTGACACCTCTTTAGTCCACAGCATGTAAGGTAATGGCCGACTGGATGGCCTTTTGTACAGCCGCCCCCAACTTTGCGTAGCAAAGGTGCTGTCGAACCAGTAAAGGTCAGCCAGTAGGGTCTTCTGGTAGTGCTGGAAGCCTGATGAGACGGGCAACTGGTCGCGTGTACATCTTATCCCCCACCTGTACCTGAGCAGTTCGAACTTTCCCATCCACTCCCGGCATAACCTTGGTAACTCTCCCCATCAGCCACAGGGCACGAGGAAGTTGTTGGTCCACGATCAGTACGATAGTGCCAATGGTCAGCTCATCTGTTTCCTGCTGCCATTTGCTGCATGTCTGTAGAGAAGGCAGATAGTTCCGAATACAGTGGATCCAAAATTGATCAGCTAAAGCTTGACACTGCCTCCATCTGTGCCTGCTCAGGAGCTCTGTTGTTGGGTAGACGACTGGTGGCATGGCACCAGTCATCAGGCCGCCCCATTAGGCCGCCCCATTAGCAACATGTTGGGGGTAATTGAGTCGGCATCAGCCACATCGGAGGAGATGTAGCCTAGGGGCTTGGAATTGATGATGCCTTCCACCTCACTGAGTAGGGTCTTAAGCACTTCCTCAGTGACAGACTGTCAACCCAAGGAGGTATGCAGAGCAGACTTGATGGAATGGATCTCCCATTCCCATGAACCACCAAATGTTGAGCATATGGTGGATTGACACAGAAGTGGATCTGCTGGCTGGCCAACTGAGCTCTCAAAGCAGGGGAGAGACTGTCGAAGGCTTCTTGCAGTTCAGAGCTTCCTCCTTTGAAGTTAGTACCATGATCCGATATCAGCTCATGGGATTTCCCACGCCTTGCAATGAAGCGCCGCAGTCCCATCAAGAATGAATCGGTATCCATGCTGGTGAGCAGATCTAGGTAGATTGCATGCGTCATCAAGCATTTAAAGACGATCCCCCATCGCTTCTCAGTCCGCCGTCCCACTTTAATGAGATATGGCCCGAAACAGTCCACCCCAGTGGAATAGAAAGCTGGATGATGAAATCTCAAACTGGACGGAGGAAGGTCAGCCATTCTAGGAATAACTGGACAACTGCACCACCTCCTGCACTCAGGGCAGTTATGCTGATGTTTCCGGATCGCTTCTCTCCCTCTAAGTACCCAGAACCGATGACGGAGTTCGGCAAAGACCCTTTCTGGGCCAGGGTGAGCGAGCTGACGGTCGTAATCCTGGATAATGAGCTTGGTGATAGGATGCTGAGGGTCGAGAACGATAGGATGTAAGATGTCTGGGGTAAGGGTTTCGCATCTGCGGAGCCGCCCACCTACTCGGATCAGTTGTGTATCTACGTCATACTCGGGTGCCAATTCTAGTAGCCGGCTGTTAGAAGCTACTGGTTTGTGTAATGACAGGCAGGCAATCTCTTCAGTGAAGCAGTCTTTCTGCACCTTCCAAAGAAGAGCTAC